>NC_056729.1:1232692104-1232867104 GCF_019279795.1 Protopterus annectens | reverse complement strand
TACCATTTAAGACAACAAGCCTGTGTTTTACATTAATATTTACAGATGACAGAATTGTCTCCAAAATTCTATTTGGCTAGGCTGCCAGCCTTCACCCCTCTTCACCCAATCTTCACAATAACCATAGTCCCTGAAGGTCTCATATGCCCAATATGAAAGGGCCTAACCTTGAGCCGTGTTGTATTCCACTCATAACTTTTGTTGCTTTCAGATGTGACACCTTCAACTTTAACCACATGAGTTCTTTAAGACCCCCAGTTAGCTATCCACCAAACAGAAGTTGTATTCACATTTATAAGACTGTCAATAATGCCTGCATCGATTAGGACTTTCAAGTATCTGTAGAAGGTTTGCATTTGAGAAGTCCCTAAACACAGAGGTATTTACAAGAATTGTGATTGAAGTTTTAAATGAAAAGTTTTCAAATTTTATGGTCCGGTTTAACAAGACAAGGTAATAAATGTAAAGAAACTAAAAACTGGACACACTCCTAAGGCAGTGGTAAACAAAACTAAAACACCAGTAACCATTTAGTACAGTGCTAATAAAGACGACTTAAGAAATTCTTTAACATAGTTAATTTTAATAGTCAGTTACGTTTGTGTAAAAATCATTTCATCAGAAAATAATTTAGTTAAAATCCATGGCAATTATCCAAATTCAAAAAAACAATTCATTCAGTAACATGACAGAAACAATTAAGTAGGCTACTTAATATTTATGTTGAATAAAATAATCTATTACAAGTAAATGTTAACCCTTCTACATCCATCTGGCTTGCAGTCAGTAAGAAAGCAGTTTATATTTAGCATGTCATTCAAGCCAGGTAGAGAATCCGCTTTTAGCTTAATCTGTCACTGTGCTTCTTTCTTTCCCACTTGATGTTTAAAATTTCTCCCTCTTTTGTCTGCAAAAACTTGTTCTAAAACCGCAAGAGAAAACTTTTTTTAAAATTACTACATAAAAGACAATGGTTAAATAAGGCATTGCTAGGATTCTTTGTTTTTATTGCATAAATATGTTCTTTTTTCTTTCTCTTAAACTTCTACTGGTTATTCCCACATAAAAGCTAAAACAACCTGAACATGTCACACTGTACACTACCCCTACTGTCACAATGATACCCTCCTTGGACTTTACTTGTGTAGGTAATATGATTGAAGTAAGCAAAAGGTATTTCGTAAATGAACCTGCACACGCTGCAACTGTTACAACCTAACCTGTAGGTGTCCCAAGTCAGGATACAGGGCTTCCAGTTGTTCCCATACTTTGATGACAGGATCATAACCACTTCAATGAGGAAATCTACTTGTTTGAGCAAAGGACTCCTTGCTCCACTTAAACCCACAATTGGGAATCACTGTCAGCAAGGAGAAATCACAGCAGATTATGGTCCAAATGATCGAGTTCATAGAATGTCACCTGGATACTACCTTTCAAATTAACAAACTCTTGCCCTCCAGTGTCTCTACCGTGCATCAACAGTCATCTGAAGTCTTGTCTTGTTTGGAAGCTCCATTAAAGTTAATTATTTGCTTATTGGGTTCCATGACAGTCCATAGTGCCAGATTTTACATGACTGAGCTACAGTGGACTCACTCAGTCCAAAGGTCCATGCCATATCAACTCATGCAGTTTAGAGTCAGTCTAACAAGTAGAAGACATCAAATCTTTCAGGACTTCCTTCCCTTGGGTGTGATCGCCATTCAGATGGACAGTATGTGCTTAGTCTGGTACATCAACAAACAAAGGGAAACCCAATTTATATCAATTGTATCAGGAAGCCATGAGAGTGTGGCAGTAGGTGATGTATTCCCAGCATTTTCTTGTGGAGACTCGTATCTTGGGGAAGCCCAATGTTCTAGCAGATCACCTGAGCAGGTGCATTCTTCTGCCTCACAAGTGGTCCCTCAGTCAGTGACTACAAAGATCTTCAGCCGTTGGGGCCAGCTTTGTTGTGTTCTGCTACCCCTCTTAACACAAGTGCAGCAGCTACTTTGCCATGATCCTTCAGGAAGGGAGATTCACCAATGGATGCTGTGATCTACACTTGGCCAGCAGGCCTCCTGTATCCTTTTCTCCCCTTTTTTGTCTTATAATTTCTTCAGAAAATGTTGTTGCAAAGCAGAAGTGATCCTCATTGCCCTCTTTTGGCCTTGATAGATGTGGTTCTATTTTCTGTGGCCTCATCTGATGAACCTGACCTGGGTGCTGGACCCCCTCACAGATCTGGTCTCTCACGCATCCATCCAGCCTCATCCAGACATTAAAGCCCTAAAATTGACCTTTTTTTTTTTTTTTTACCACTTCCAGTGATGACCAGAAACTCCAGACTTTTTTTCCTCTGTGCTCTGTTTCCTCCCAAAAAAAAAAAAAAAAAAAAACACTACTAGGAAAGTCTATAAAAGTTAGTGGAAAAGGTTTTCCATTTTGGCTTCTTCTAAGGGATCCTATCTCAACATTCATACCTTCTGTTTTGATTTTTTTAGTAAGTTTGTTTTATAGTAGGTATATTTCCCATTTTCATGTGGAAGAGAATCATACCCCCTGTTGTTTCATTAAAGTTATCTAAGGCTTTCATTCTTAAACCACCATTAAGAAAGACTGTCCCACCTTAGGATATTACTGTTTTACTTCAGTCCCCAAGAAAGCCTCCCTTTTGGATCTGCAGCTTTGGATGACCTCAGATTTCTTTCTTGGAAAACGATTTTCCTAGTGATGGTTACCTCAGCCAGGAGGAATTCTAGGCTCTGTCATGTAAGCCGCCATATTTGATTTTTCACTAGGACAGAATTTTGCTGCAAACCAATCCTAATTTTCTTCCTTAAGTGGCTCTGGAATCTTCTCTAAATCAGGTCATTTATTTACTGGTTTTCTTTCATAATTTTTTAAACAAAGGAGAACATACCTTGCAGTTGTTGGATGTTCATCAGTTGTGATTTTATGTACATCGCACCATGGAGTTCAGGAAGACTGATGGCTCTTTCTTTCCTTTTCTGTGGCTAAATTGGAAGGTAATGTTTCCAAAGTCACATTATCCAGGTGGCTATCTGATTTATATTTCCTTTGTTTACAAAGTCAAGGCATTGTCTTTACCTCACAAACCTAAAGCTCATTCTAAAAGAATAGCTGCAGCATCTGCCAACTTCTTTGTCAGAGTGCCAGTTCATGACATTTGTGCTGCACTTACTTTATTCACTGTTCATACCTTTGTTTCCCATAACAAGTGGGGGGGGGGTTAGTAGCTAGGTACTCTGTCCCAGTAGTTGAGACCAATAGAAAAGACAACATTAGATACAAAAGTTATCTTAAGTTATGTTACTGACATATCTGTGGATTCAAGGGAGACAAAAAAGCACAAAAGGAATCATGATGCAGCTGTATATAGTAAACAGACCCCACATTTTAGTCTTAATATGTCATTAGATGCACATACCATTCAACAGATCATCAAAAATAATTGGAAATTTATTACAGCAGCAGCAAACTTTATAGAATATTTAGTGAAAATCTATATTTTGTGCATAAGAAAAACACTGGAATTAAACAAATGTTAGAGAACGAAAGTACCAAGATTCATCCACCCATTACAAGTAAAACTTGAGGCACCTATAGGTATAACAGTTGCAGCATTGTAGGTTAATTTACGAAGGACCTTTTGTTTACTTAAACCATATTACTTACACAAAGTCCAAGGAAGGTATCATTGTGACACGGTAGGGGTAGTGTACATTAGGGTATGTTCAGGTTGTTTTAGCTTCTAAGTGGGAATGACCACTAGGTTCATAGGTTAGTACTAAGCTAACTGCCCTTGCGAGCCATTTTAAGCCTAGCCAGTTAACCCTTTTGAGACTCAAACCCTGCACCTTGTGTTTGTAAGGCAAAAACCTTAACCATTTGGCCACCCTTCCATCCCTAGAAGTTTAAGAAAAAGAATAAAAGAACATATTTATGAAATAAAAACAAAATTCTAATAATGCCTTATTTAGGTTTCTTTTACAGTTTTAGAACAAGTTTTTGCAGACAAAATAGGGGGAAGTTTTAAAAATCAAGTGGAGAGGAAAGAAGCACAGTGGCAGATTAAGCTAAAAGCTGATTCTCCACCTGGCCTGAATGATATGATAAATATTAAGTGCTTTCTTAGTGATCTCAAGCCAGTTGGACATTGAAGTGTTGACATTTACTTTTAATAGATCATTTTATTCAAAATCCAAGTGCAGCAAAAGTACACAATGCAAATCCAATAAAACTGTGAACGGTGCACTGAAAGCGACCCAATAAAGCCACGGACGAAGGCAACCAGTATATGTAACGTTTTATTAAAGAAAAATTCACACTAAAAACACTCCATCTCCATTAATGCTGTTTGAAAATCCGTTTTCGTTTCATCACACTTCATCAGATGTGAGTTAGAGTGAAAGACAGCCCTTTTATATACAATCAAACCTATGACAACAAAAAACATTGAGCCAATCAACATGAATTTCTAATATAAAATAAGTTAATTAAACCTTTCAAATTGTAATAAAACCTTAAAAATTGTTTGTTAGTATTTATTACCAAAAATATAATGACTGTAAAATGAATTTAAAACACATTTAGATTAAAACAGGATGTTCACGAGTGTAAGTAAATAAAAGTTAATAAAGATTATACGTGCCTTGATTCATTTGCACATCAATGTCCATGCGCCATCTGCTGGTTAACAGAAGCATATTATATAAATAGCTATAAAAATGATGGAATATAAATAACAATCTTTTCTTACAAGGCAAATACCTTAACCAATATGCCAACCTTTTCCACTAAAGGTTAGTACTAGGCTAACTGCCCTTAAGGGCTATTTCAAGCCTAGCCAGTTATCCCATGTGAGAATCAAACACTGCACCTTATGTTTACAAGGCACTTGTTTAAATAGTAGATAAAATAGTAAAACACTTGTTCTAGAAATTTCATGTTACATAAAAATGTATATCAGTATCAAAAGTTATAAAAAGTTATGAAACATATGTGAACATGAAAATGTATGTCATTGTAAAAAAGTTGTGAAATATGTACGAACGTTATAATTTAGCTTCTCTCAGTTTTAAGAGTGGGGCAAGAGATAAATGTTCATTTAATCCTGGTCTTTTATTGGCCTGCAATGTCACTTGTCACCACAATTTTCTATATTCAATGGTTTCTTCCCACATGCTGCCACGTCCACCAATATTTACTTTTTCTAATACACAGAAAAGAAAGAAGGCATTTGGACTTTCAAAAGAATGCTTAAATAAAGCATTGTTATCTTTTTTAGTTTGACTGTCATAGGAATGCTCATAGATTATTTTCTTTAACCTTCTTTCAGTTTTCCCTATATAGAAAGATTGGCATTGGTGGCATGTGGCTAAATAAACTAAACCTGCTGTTTCACAATTACTAAATTCTTTACTTTTTAACTCAACTTTCCTACTTTCCAAAATACAGGATTCTTTATTCAAAATATGTTCACTTTGTAAACAACACCCACATTTAAAAGTTCCATGTCTCGTTCTACCATATCCTGTTTGAGCGTTAATATTATTTTGTAATACATTTTTCAAATTCCTTGCATTCTTGTAAACTACTACTCAGTTATTGTTTGAGTGATTGGTTTAAGCTGATTGTGATTTAATTGGTTTTAGTGTTGGGTCTTTCTTTTGAATGTACTGAAGTCAAAAGAAGCGTCCTTTGGGGCGTGAAAGCGCTTACTTTTACATTAAAACGTATTTGCTGTGAAACCTGCTCCAGTCATGGTGCTTTCTCTCATTTTGTTTACTGGACACTGTTGATATTGTTTTGGAACATGAATGGGCTCGCAGGTCTAGACAAAAAGGTAAGAGTACTGAATTAAGTAATGCAGTATGCAGTTAGCAGTGCTACAGGAGACACATTTGGATTGAAGTGATCATGTGAATTTGCTAAAGG
Source organism: Protopterus annectens (assembly GCF_019279795.1). Classification (NCBI taxonomy): domain Eukaryota; kingdom Metazoa; phylum Chordata; order Ceratodontiformes; family Protopteridae; genus Protopterus; species Protopterus annectens. The sequence continues at coordinate 1,232,861,158 of NC_056729.1, read as the reverse complement.
GAGGGATTGTAGGATGGATTTCATCAGAATTTCAGGGACACAGGAAAAACAGTATACTTGCACTAATTGCTAAGGGAGTTCCAATAATGATAGATTGGGGGGGGGATACTGGTAGATTTTTGATAGTAAGGGGCTACTGGCAAAGGAGTAGACTTATGCAGGCTTGTCTTTATTTTCTACCTAAAACTATTTTGAAACTTAAGAAATTTTTGTGAGAAATAATCAGATTTCAGCAGGAAATATTACTTACAGGTGGGGACTGGAACTTGATTTGCAAAAGTGAGGGTGTATCCCGGAGACCTAGAAGGGAATGCATAACAAAAGAAGGTAGATTTCTAAAGACATTTATGAAAATGTTTGATATGGAAGATGTAAATTCATTACCAGGATCTCCTGAGAATTTACTCAAGCACATGTACATTTAATTGAAAACTTTGACACACATCCAGCAACTATTTAAGATCATGTGCTTATAACAATTAAGATAAACATGCAGGGTAATGAAGCAAACATTAGGCATTGGTGCTTCCTCACCTGCCTGTTAAAAAAAAAGAGTCTGAGTAATCTGTAGTAGGAATTATTTGAGAGTTATTACGAAAGATGACAGTATAGCTAGTTAGTGGGTTAAAATGAAAGTGGAGTTTAAAATAAAAATAAAAGCAAAAGAGAGATGATTAAGAAGTAGCAAGAATTATTTAGAGCAAAGGTATAAGTATTGTAGAATAAGGGGAATCGCACAGAACAAGAAGAGGTGCAACTGCGGGGTGCTAAAGAGAAAATAAGGGAGTTTCTGGATAATATGCATGAGTTTAGAAAGATTGCTATTAAGAAACTGTTTTTTTGATTATAACTCCAGAGCACAAACAGTTTTAGCACAGTGACTTAGACAATAGAAAGTAGAAAGGGTCGTTGCCAAACTTGGGAGCCTGTTACAAGAAAACAACTAGAAATCCTGTAGAGGTATTGGAGATATTTTAAAAGTTTATAAAGATTTGTACAAAGCAGAGAAAGGTGAAAAATCAAGAAAAAGCACAAATGGAAGTATTTATGGAAGACTGACATATGCCAAGGTTAGAGGCAGATTATGCTCAACAATGAACAGTTAAGATAGGAGGAGATGAGATAAAAATGGTGACATACAGTCAGTCCACAGGAAAGTCTGCAGAAATAGATGGTAGTTTGGAAGCTGTGAGGGAAGAAAGTGATAAGAATCTGGAAGGTTTTGCTTAACTGTATTTTAAAAGGAGGGGAAGCACCCACCACACCCAGCTTCATACAGGCGCAATTACATTTTAAACCATGATTATAAAGTGTTTATGCCTGTAATGGCTAAAAGAATGTCAAACATGTTGCCAAAATAGATGTGGATCATTGTGGTTTTGTGGAGAGGAGGCAAACATTTGATTACAATAATTGAATAATAATGATCTGAAGGGAATCAGAATGTAAGAAAATACCACTATTGTTGGTGGGTCTTGATGCAGAGAATGCATTTGACAGAGTAAGCTGGGATTTTATGAGTAGGACAATAAATGCATTTGCATTCCCTGATACAGTAAGGGTATATGAGGGATTGGAGGCAAGATTTAAAGTTGGATGGCTCTTCTTAGATAAGTTGTGTATGAACAACAGAACTTGACAGCACAGTGCCAGAGCTGGTAGAGTTGCCGACTCACAGCAAGAGGTTCCCTGGTTTGATTCTCAGTTGGGGTGCCTTCCGTGTATAGTCTGCATTTCCTCCATGTTTTCACATGGGTTTCCTCTGGGTACTCCGGTTTCCTCCCACATTCTGAAAACATGCAGCAGGTGGATTGCACAATGTAATTTGGCCATAGCTATGAGTGCGCGTGTGAGTGAGTGAAGGCTGCCAGCCTAGCCAAATAGAATCGTGCAGATATTTCTGTCATTTGTAAATATAAATGTTGAAATACAGGCTTGTTTTCTTAAATGAAAGAATATGCTGTGAAATGTAGCAACATTGCCCTCTGCTGTAAAGAAAGCTATCAAGCATTTCTTGTCTGTCCTTTGAAGTTCAAATTATTTCATGACTGTCTTTGATGTTTACAATTTGGCTCCAGCCAGGCTAGATGAAGGCTTCCTGCGTATTGTTTTAAGGCTAAAGTTAATGACCAAATTTGCATGCATAAATGTCCTTTATTGCTTTGGTTTCTGCCTAGGTGTAAAAGAATGTAAATGCAGTTTCTGTTGGCCTGGGAACACCAGGAAAGTGAAAGAATGATGTAATGTTTATCAAAACTGCAATTTCAATTTAAACAGAGAGAATCAGAAGGCATTAAGCATTTTTGTCTTGACAATCCAACTCATAGCACTGTCTTGCTCATATGTAAGTTATCTTAGATTTGTGTTTTCTTTTAGAAATAGCTAGGAACTAGAAAGATTAGACTAAGTGTTTTCCTGTGATGTCAGAACTGTACAACTGAATTCTTTTAAGTATTTCTGTGTGATCTCTGAAGTCTTGACTAGCACTGTGTAGTAGAAAGTATGTCTTGTGGTTTTCATTATTTAGCAAGAGGTTCTTCGGTTCGATCCTCGGCTGGGGTGCCTTCTGTGCGGAGTCTGCATGTCCTCCCTGTGGTCGTGTGGGTTTCCTCCGGGTGCTCCGGTTTCCTCCCACATCCCAAAGACATGCTGCAGGTGGATTGGACACTCTAAATTGGCCCTAGGTGTGAGTGTGTGCCTCCTGTGGTAGGTTGTGCGCCGGGCTGGCAGCTCGACACCATAAAACTCCACTGCCATTCATGAGCGGACAAGGTGATCCACTGTGGCGACCCCTAACAGGGAAAAGCTGAAAGAAGAAGATTAAATATTTTAAAACCTTTTAACTGTGGCTGATTTTTGTAGAGATAATTTAAGCTATTTAGAGTACTTGCATGCTTTTGGTAAAATTGTACAAACCACTCTAATAGCTTTAGCCATGGGCTATACTACCAATTGTATAATAATATTGCACAGTAATAATTGGACACCCTTTTAAGGGCCTTTGAGTAGCTGATAAATAATACTGGGTGGTGGCAGCTGGTACTACCGTGTAGTCTTGGAAAAAGGGCACAGCTGGAGAACCTGTGCCAGCCTTCCCCAGGAGTGTCTGTGTGGTTATATAAACTCTTCTCAAAGTGTGTGTGTGTGTGTGTGTGGTGTGTGTGTGTGTGTGTGTGTATCAGCTACATGGGCAGGGACACGAAGCACTGGTTGGACAGAGAGGGTGCTGGAGGTTTTAGCTTGCCCATTAGGCTGAGATCTGGACCCTATAGCTGTGCTAGTGGGAAGTCTTACTGGGGACCTGGAGAGCAAGGGAGCAACCAGCCCCAGACTGACTGTGATCTCTGTGTGCTCTTAAGGGAAATTGCACTTTACTGTGTGTATTTGTTATCTTTTCCTCATATATATGAGACATCCTCTCTGGTGTTAGTGGTGAGCATTGAGGCTTCTTGATTGCTGGGCCAAGGCACGGGCATCACATTTGTGTTTAGCAGCGGTTGGATATCCGCATCACATATGGCAAATGCTTATTGGAGTGTGGTGGTGTGAGTAGAGTGATCCCTGTAGCTTGTGTACAGTGAGCTCTGAAGGTGTTTTGTACTCTAACACAGCCACGCAGTGAATACTCTGAGTTCAGATCACAATTGTTTTATTTCTTTGTTAGCTTGGAGTGAGCAGGCAGCATGTCAGCAGAGGAGTATGGAAAGTTGACAAGGAGCCAGCTGGCGGAGATGCCAGGCTAGGGGACTGGTGCATGGAAACTTGACTAAGGCAGACTTGATTGCAGCCTTGGTTACAGCTGCATCAGAAAACAGCAACCAGGAGGACAATCAGTCTGCAGTGGAGATATAATACCCTCGGAGAATGGACAGCTCAACCCTTCTGCAGTATACTTAAAAATCCAGCTGGAGCTAGAGATTTGAATTTGAGGCCAGGCGTGTGGAATTAGAAGCAGCTGAGAGACTGAGGTGTCTGGAGAGTGAGGAGGATGAGAAACTGCTGTGCCTAGAAGCTGAGGAAAAAGAAAATCAGAGGCAGCATGAGAAGGAGATGCTGACTCTTCGCCAGAGTCATGGAGGTAATGGGGAAGGGAATAACTGGACCCCAGAAGCACAAAAGGTCAGTAAATTTCTTCCACAGTTTAAAGAGGGGGATAATTCTGATAGTTTCATACATATGTTTGAGAGGGTATGTAAACAGTATGAAGTAGACCAAGGGCTCTGGGTACGGTTCCTGACCCTGCACCAGGTGGATACAGGACCCCAAAGGCCTATTAGGCAGGCCCCTTATAGAGTGCCTGGAAGAGTCAGATAGACCCTGATTGAAGAGGTACAGGAGATGTTGGAACTAGGGGTGATTCAAGAGTCCAAAAGTCCCTGGGCCTCCCCAGTGGTTCTGGTGCCAAAGAAGGATGGCAGCACTAGGTTCTGTGTGGACTACAGTAAATTAAATAGTCACACAGAGTCAGATGCTTACCTCATGCCTAGGACAGATGAGGCCCTAGAGCAACTGGGTGTGGCTAAGTATCTTACAACCATTGATCTTATCAAGGGTTACTGGCAGGTGCCCTTGACTCCCAGTGCTAGAGAAAAGTCTGCCTTTGTGACTCCTTTTGGCTTGTATGAGTTCACAAAGATGCCCTTTGGGATGAAGAATGCCCCAGCGACTTTCCCGAGGTTGGTAGATCATATCCTGGCAGGAGCAGGAGGGTTTGCCCTTGCTTACCTAGATGATATTGCCATCTACAGCCATTCCTGACCAGGCACCTTCAGCATGTCAGGGAGGTGCTGGGCAGACTACAGAGAGCAGGATTGACCATTAAGCCGAGCAAATGTCTGGTAGGTATGGCAGAGGTCTCCTACCTAGGACATAGAGTGGGGAGTGGTAAGATAAGGCCAGAACCTGCCAAAGTGGAAGCCATTCAGGCATGGCCTGCACCTGTTACTGAAAAGCAGGTGATGGCATTTTTAGGGACAGCAGGGTACTACAGAAAGTTCGTCCCCAGTTTATAGTACCATAGCTGCTCCCCTCACAGACCTAACAAGGAAGAATAGGCCAGATAAGGTAGTGTGGACCTCAGCATGTGAGCAGGCATTGCAGAAGCTTAAAGAAACTTTGGGAGGACACCCTGTGTTAGCCAGTCCAGATTATAGGAAAGAATTTGTTGTGCAGGTGGATGCTTCAAACCATGGGATGGGGGCTGTACTTAGCCAGATTTCTTCAGAGGGAGAAGAGCACCCAGTGGTTTATCTCAGTAGTAGGCTCCAACCCAGGGAGGAATGCTATGCAGCTGTAGAAAAGGAATGTCTAGCCATAGTGTGGGCACTGCAGAAACTTCAGCTGTATGTGTATGGAAGGAAATTCAGTGTTATGACAGATCACAACCCCCTAACTTGATTAAACAGAGCCAGCAAGCAAAAGACCAAGTTGCTAAGATGGAGCCTAGGGTTGCAAGCATATGATACATCAGTGCAGCACCTCAGTGGGAGTAGCAGTGCCAATGCAGATGGTCCCTCAAGACAGGGAATGGGGTAGGTATACTCAAATAGACCTAACCCTCTCAAGCGGCGTTTCTCAATGGTCACTTGAAAAACTAGCTTGAGTTCTCCGGGGGGGGGGGGTGAAGGCTGCCAGCCTAGCCAGATAGAATTTTGCAGATAATTCTGTCGTTTGTAAATATAAATGTTGAAATACAAGCTTGTTTTCTTAAATGAAAGAATATGCTGTGAAATGTTGAACTTAAAACAATGCAGCAGTATTGCCCTCTGCTGTAAAGAAAGCATTTATCGTCTGTCCTTTGAAGTTCAAATTATTTCATGACTGTCTTTGACGTTTACAATTCGGCTCCAGCTGGCCTAGATGAAGTCTTCTTGCCTACTGTTTTAAGCCTAAAGTTAATGACCAGAATTTGCTTGCATAAATGTCCTTTATTGCTCTGGTTTCTGCCTAGGTGTAAAAGAATGGAAATGCAGTTTCTGTTGGCCTGGGAACACCAGGAAAGTCAAAGAAAGATGTAATGTTTATCAGAACTGCAAGGCATTAAGCATTTTTGTCTCGACAATCCAACTCACAGCACTGTCTTGCTCATATGCAAGTTATCTTAGACTTGTGTTTTCTTTTAGAAATAGCTAGGAACTAGAAATATTAGACTAAGTGTTTTCCTGTGATGTCTGAACTGTACTACTGAATTATTTTAAGTATTTCTGTGTGATCTCTGAACTCATGACTAGCACTGTGTAGAAAGTAGAAAGTATTGTCTTGTGGTTTTAATTATGTATTATTAAATATTTTAAAACCTTTTAACTGTGGCTGTTTTTTGTAGAGATAATTTAAGCTCTTTAGAGTACTTGCATGCCTTTGGTAAAATTGTACAAAGCCACTCTAATAGCTTTAGCCCTGGTCTATACTACCAATTGTATAATAATATTGCACAGTAATAATTGGACACTCTTTTAAGGGCCTTTGAGTAGCTGATAAATATTAGTGGGTGGTGGCAGCTGGTACTACCATGTAGTCTGGGGAAAAAGGGGCACAGCTGAAGAACCTGTGCCAGCCTTCCCCAGTAGTGTCTGTATGGTTATATAAACTCTTCTCAAAGTGTGTGTGTGTGTGTGTCAGCTGCTTGGACAGGGACACAAAGCACTGGTTGGACAGACAGAGTGCTGGAGGTTTTAGCTTGTCCACTAGGCTGAGATCTGGACCCTATAGCTGTGCCAGTGGGGAGTCTTATTGGGGACCTGGAGAGCAAGGGAGCGACCAGCGCCGGACTGACTGTGATCTCTGTGTGCTCTTAAGGGAAATTGCACTTTACTGTGTGTATTTGTTATCCTTTCCTTATATATGAGAGTCCCTCTGTGGTGTTAGTGGTGAGGATTGAGGCTCCTTGACTGCTGGGCCAGGGCACGGGCGTCACAGAGTGTATGATGTGGAAGAACTACTGCCGCAGGGCTAACCACCTGGCAGTGTAAATCTTGGGTCTAGATGATTGTTCGTGTTAGTGACACCCCAACCCTGTGTGTAAACATGGGAAAAAGGGGATGTGGATGGATGGAACAGAGGAACTAGGCAGGTGTGTCCTCTTGTCCCTTTGTTTTCTGTGTTGTATTTATAGCCCATGGCAAAGAAAATAAGGGGCTCAGAAGTTCAAGGATATAATCTGTATGGTAATCAAGAAAATTTGGCTTTATTTGCAGAAGATATTATTTTGTACCTGATAAAACCAGGAAAGGACATCTCATTGTTGTGGAACATTCTGAGACCGTTTCAAGTCTTTTTGGACTATAAAATTAATGAGGATAAAACAAAGACTACGGCTGTAAACTATGCACCCATATATGAATTAGTCTAGCAATACCCATATTTATGGAGACACAAAATGAAGTGTTTAGGAGTATAGGTTAAAAAGGATTCTGTTATGACAGCTAAGGATATCTGGGAAGAGACCAACAAAAAGGTAGTACAAAAACTGAAAAACTGGAAACACTTGTGTACAGATATGATTAACAAGATACTAACAGTGAAAATGTTTTTAGCGCCTTTAATTTTATACACAAGTCAGACATATTTTTATCAACCAAAGGAGAATTTGTGGATAATAATAAATCGTTGAAGGATTTTATCTGGGAGGGGAAGAGGTCATAGGTTAAGTGTGATAAGTTGATCTTTACAATAGAACAAGATGGTTTAGGATTACCTGATTTGAAGGGATATTTTTAGTGTTACAAAGTTAAGGCTCATATACATAACACAAACAGAAAGCTACAATTCACAGAGGAAAGGGATGATGATGCAGGGGAAAATTCAATAAAGAAGCAGGGGGTGGGGTTTGGGAAGCAGGTCCTTAAGGAAGATAACATCAGCCAACAGAATATTATATTCATAATGTAGCAAGAAGTATTTTAAGAACAAAGCCAGCATGAGAATGGAGGAAGTAGATCCTGATGATGGGAATGACTATGATTAGGGGTACAGAGAAATAGGCAAGATGGGGCTGGGATTTAGTGGAAAAAGTGGAAAAAGAACCAAGGTATTGAGAGCAAATAACTAGAAAGGTGAAGGTGATAGGATGGGAAGAGGCCAACAAGACATTTTTTCTTCAGACTATAGACTGCCTTCCCTATCAGGGATTGATGTCAGAGTATAGGCAGAGAGAAAGGGATGGGGATTCCTAAGTGAAAGACCTGCTGTTTTTAGTTGAATCTAGAACAGAAACTGCTGTTAAAAAGGGATAATTGGTAGGGCATTTAAAATATTGCATGATCTCTGATTGATTCTTATAGTTGAAGCTAGAAAAGATTGGGAAGAGAGACTGGATAAGCATTTCTCAGTGAAACAGTGGGAGGACATATGTAAGGCCCCCAGATATGCAGCAGAGTGTAGATGATGTAAGATTTTTTGCTTGGAAGTTTTTGCATGAGTATTTTATGCCCCGGCAGGCTCCAAAGAAAGTTTTCCTCAGGTAGTTTGCAAATGGAGGTGTGATACGGCAGAAGGAGGTAACTGGGAATTATGTTTTGGGAGTGTGATGAGTTGGCAGACTTTAAAAATTCCCTACAGAGTACTCTGTCAGAAATATTGGATGAGCAAATGGGTATAACTAAAGAATATTTTACCTGGTATATAGGATCTGAATTGCCTAGACATAGTAAACCCTTTGCTAAGTTTAATTCTGGTGGCTGCCAGTAAAGCAATCACTAGAAAATGGAAGTCAAAGTCTAAACCAACCGTATTTGATGTAGTGAAAATTGCAACAGAGATAAATGAACTAGAAGGGGATCTTTAGAAAAGGGTAAGAGCAAATTACATGGAAAACAGAAAAACAATGGAAATTCTTGGAACAATACATGCGGATAATGTTTTGGAAGAAAAGTGAGGTTTAAAGGAAGGCAGGAATTGAGCAATTTATATAATGTTGGTTTGGTAATTGTACAGAAGAATGTATGTGATGTATAATGTTTGTAACTGTGAATATGTTAATATGGTTTGTTTTTCTTTTGTTTAGATGCATGCTTGCTTATGTCATTAGTGAAAATTCAGTAAAGCTGTTTAAAATAAAAAACAATTATCCAGTCAAAGACCTCAAACTCTATTCTCCATTAGTACCACCTGGTCTTAGAGTGTTGTACTTCAGAATACAAATACTTTCCTTGTATAACAATAGTTATTAAATAGTATAGCCTCCAGTAAAACTGGTTATCACTTGAAGTAAAATAAAAGCAAGAACCGGAAAGTAAGGATAAAAGCTAATTTATCCCCCTGGCTATCTAAAACTACTGACACCCCTATGAAAACCAGAGATAGCGCTTGGAAAACATCATTACAATCAAAACACCCTGCCAACTTGGCAAAGGTATAAAGAACTAGGAAATCAGACAAAAAAGATTTCTAGTACAACCCCCCCCCAACAATTCTAAAATTTGATTCCAAAAACCCCCATAAACCAAATACTACACCCTGCTGGCAACCCTGCTTCACCCAACACATGCCTAGACAAATCACCAGAAGAAACAGCCAACACCTTCAACACCTATTTTATAGAATCAATATCCAAGCTGTTTAACCCCAACCTCTCAACACCAGTGTTCCCAACTGCCCTCAACCTTCTTCAACTAATAACTCTGTAAACACTTTCTCCATTAAACCTGTTCCTACTACGTACATCAAAATTCTACTCTCTAAGTTAAAACCGTGCTCTGTATCTGCTGACAACATCCCATCATATTTTCTCCAGGTAGCAGCTCACTCTTTTGCCCTGCCCATATATATCATAATCAATCGCTTCATCTCCGAATCTGAAGTCCCATCAATCTGGAAACAATTCTACACCGTACCTATTCATAAAGGAGGTAACTCCTCTGAAATGTACAATTTCAGACTTATTGCTGACCTTTCCCCCCCTCTAAAGACTTGGAGAAATGTATACACAAGTTATGCAATATCTCATACAGGAAAAGCTACTCACTCATACACAGCATGGTTTCCGACCTAAACATAGTACCCCTACAGCTCTACTATCCTTCCTCAACACTATTTCTTTAGCCAGGCATTGTCATAAACTTATCTCTGGTCTATTCATTGATCTCTCAAAGGCTTTTGATACTGTTTCTCACTCTGTGCTACTGAACAAACTGTCTGACCTCAACTTTCTCCCCAGAATACAGTTGCATGGTTCTCCAGCTATCTCACCATCAGACTACAGTCAGTGAGGTGGCACTATGCACTGTCTACTCCCCTTCCAGTAAAAATTGGTGTCCCCAAAGGATCCACTCTTGGATCACTACTTTTTAATATCTTCACTAACTTACTCTATTCCTCTTGCCCACAGTCTTCCATAGTCCAATACATTGATGACTCTACAGTCATCACCATTGCCAACTCTTCCTCTGAACTCTTATTCACTACCCAGTCATCTTTTAACTCAGTTGAGACATGGCTGTTCAATAATCAGCTCATCCTCAACCCTACAAAGACAAAACTGTTACTCTTTCTCCCCAAAACAGTTAACTATATCAAATCTTCTTCTTGATAATGTCACTTATCAGTACCCCTGTTGAAGTCGAATCCAGCACAAAACCCCTTGGTGTTACCATAGACGATCAGCTAAAATTTGACCTTCACATAAATAATTGTATCAGGAAAACCCATCAGAAACTAGGACTTCTGTATAGAAATCATAAAATTTCTCACCGCTGAAGCTAGGATTACTCTCACATGCTTACCTTCTACTCTGCGTAACATATTGCTCCCATATTTTTTATTTATTTTATTTTATTTTACATTTGTTGACCGGGATAGTCCGACTGGATGCATGTCTATTTTCAGCGGAGGCCCGGGGAGAAAAGCTCCAAGGGTAAGCAGATACAGCATTACATAATACCGGCATTACATATTACAAACAGACTTTTTACAGAGATTACATAAGTAAGCAAGTTAAACAAGTTCCACAGGTTACAGTTAATCCTGAGCGCAAGTCAGGATTAAATTACACAGTAAACTGGTTAACAGATTTTTACACATTGTAGAGAGAGTTAGCCAGGCTTGATAAATTGACATAGCCTGTTAAGTGACAAATGTTGTTTGAGTCTAGTTTTAAGTTGACCTAAGGTGGAAAGTAAGGTAATATCAGCTGGAAGAGAGTTCCAGGATCTACTTACAGAGTTTGCAAAGAGAGAATCACCGGCTGTGTTATTAATTTCGCTAGTCTGAATTAGTAGTTTGTTAGAGGATCGAAGCGGTCTAGGATTGTTATAGGGGGTGATAATATTTTTAAGTGCAGGAGTATTGTCCGGATTATAGAGGATTTTATAGGCCATAATCAGTTGGTTATACTGGATTAGGCTGGGTAGTTCAAGCCACCCAAGCTGATTTAGATTGATGCAATGATGTGTCCTAAAAGGCAGCCCAGTGGCAAACCTGGCAATATGGTTGTAGCAAATTGAGAGTTTAAGGACAGTCTTGTTTAAATTCGAGAGTAGAGGGGATGCATACAGAAGGGTTGAAAGAAGGTGAGAGCGAGCTATGGCAATTTTAACTGGAGGAGTTAGGAAGGCTTTTATTCTGTAAAGTGACCCTAGTTTTTTATTGATGGTTTTGATAAGTTTGGTTAACATGTAGGTCAAATTTTAGATTATTGTCTATGATGACACCTAATAGTTTTGTAGAGGGGTCAGGGGAGATTATTGTGCCATCATTTGATTTTATGGTAAAGGTGAAAGCGGTAGACCTACGTGTTGGTGAAAATAACAGCATTTTAGTTTTTTTGGGATTTAGGATCAGACGATGTTCAGAAAGCCAGTTTTTTATTGTATTAAAGGTGGTCTGGGTAGCTGACCATAACTCTACTGGAGATGTGACTGAGCAAATCAGAGTAGAGTCATCAGCATATTGGATACAGCTGACTTTTGGGATGACAGTATAAAGGTCATTAATGAAGATGGAGAACAGCAAGAGCCCTAGTATAGAGCCTTGTGGTACTCCAGAGGTGTTAGGTAGAAGGTTAGACTTTGTTCTGCCAGAGGACAGCCTGCTGTCGACCATTCAGGTAGGATTGAAACCACTGAAGGGCTCTAGTATCTAGACAAAATGTTTGCAGGGTGTGGATTAAAAGTTTGTGATCAACCATATTGAATGCCTAGGAAAGATCCAAGAAGAGGGCTGAGAATATATAATTATTGTTGTGATTATGGTTTATGGTGTTGGTAAAGGCTAGGAGGGCTGAAGTAGTGCTGTGATGAGGACAGAAGCCATGCTGAGTGTCTGCCATAAGGTGATTCTGGATTAGGTGGTGCTTGAGTTGTCTATGGATACATTTTTCCATAATCTTTGCAAGTGGAGAGAGTATAGCTATTGGTCTATAATTGGAGAATTCAGTAGAGCTGCCTCCTTTGTGAAGTGGGATTACATAGGATATCTTCCAGATGGCGGGAATTTTAGCTTCTACTATGGTTCGATTGATTAGTATTGAGACGGGGTAAGCAATAGCATCAGCTGATTTTTGTAGGTACTCGGCAGGGAGTTGATCAGCAGAAAGTGTAGTGGGTTTTAATTTTTTTGATCAAGGTACAGATAAGTGAAGTGGCGACTGGTTGGAAGCTGAACGCAAGTAGGTTTCTAGGGGTGCTACTTTCAGGACCAGGGGAGCTAGAAGGTAGTTGGCTAGCTAGGGCTTGAATTGTCTCAGTAAAGAATTGGTTAAAACTGTCAGAAACATCTTCAGGGGTTTTATCAATAGTAGCAGCAGGGATTGGGGTTGAAGTTTGTCCAGGATGTAGTAGATTATTTAAACCTGCCCAAAACTTCTGAGAGTTATTTTGATTTACTGTCTGTAAATTACAGTAGTATTGTTTTTTGTCTTGTAAAATTGATTTTTTGGTTTCATTCCTGGGTTGCCTGTATTTAATGTGATCTTGCGGGTCTTTAGAAGAACGCTATAAAGCCCATGCTTTGTTTCCAAGGGTAATTTTGAGTTTAGACTCTTTAGAAAGCCATGGCACAGTTTTTGTCTTGGTTCTCTCTGAACGAACAGGTGCATGCAAATCAAGGATCTCAATGAATTTGTTGTTAAAGTATGCTACTGCTTCCTCTAAGGGGAGGTGTTTTAGAATAGACCAATTACATGAGTTTAGTTTTTTTAATTTGGCAGGGTCAAAGTTTTTATGGTTTCTAACTTTTCTGAGTAAGGGTTGTTGGGAACTAATGGTTTTGTGCTTAATTACATATGTGAGAAGGTGATCGCTTAGGTCATCAAGGAGGGTACCAGAGGTGTACAGTTGGGGGTGACTGTTTGAGTACCCAGTCAAGTATACTTTCTTTTTGGTTGGGTTTACCTATCCTGGTAGGGGTGGATATAATTTGTGTAGATGCATGCAGGTTAATATGGGTGGTTGGGGATTCTGAGGAACAGGTGCCCCAGTCTATGTTAAAGTCTCCAAGTAGTAGGGTTTCTTGAGGGTAGTGACGTGATAGCCAGTGCAGGATATCTTCAAATGTAGATATATTGTTACCCGGGGGAATGTACATACAGATGATATTAATGCATTTATTTTTATTAAGTTGGAATTTGGTGGCAAGAATCTCTGAGTTATTAATCTGAGGTAGTTGTATTACATCTATGGTGACATTCAACTCAGATTTATAGAGTACAGCTACCCCATCCCCCTTCCTCGAAGCACGATCCAGCCTGTGTATGTTGTACCCAGGTGGTAACACTTCCTTGTCTTTAGTGTTAGATTTTAACCAGGTTTCAGATAAACAGAGAATCTCAGGGGAGTGGACATCCAGAAGTGCATGCAATTCATGTACCTTGTTATTAATGCTTCTAATATTGAGATGACAGGCTAGGAGAGAGTTAGTTGGCCTATTAATTGTAGGTTTGTAGCTTAGATTGCAAGTAGAGGGGGTATGTGTATCTGAAGTGAGTGGGCCAGGGTTGGGGTGAATATCACCACCAAGTATTAGGTTGAGTCTATACTTGGTGATGAACTTCAGGAATTTGTTTATTAGTTTGTGGTAGTGTTTGGATCTAGAGCTAATGTGCCTGGGGTTGAGATGTTGATAGACTGAACAAGATGTTGGATAGGATCTGGTACTGTAAGTATGGTTGAAGGTGGAAGGATTTACAGCTGGGGTGATAGTATGGCCTTTTGGAACCTGAAATCCCGTGAGAAACTGGTTTTCATGCAAGGTATGGTGCGAACAAGAGGGGTACAAAGGAGGAGTATATCATTATCTGTGATTCAGCTAGTGAGTTAAGGAACTGTTTTACCTGGTGATGCAACACCAGAAGATAGAGTGGTGAGGTAAAGGTACTGGAAGGGGGATGGGAGAATGCCAGATGAAAGCTAATAGGTGCTATTAAAATGTAGGTAGAAGAATGGGGGTGGGTGGAATTATCCCAGATGAAAGCAGATAGGAACTAGAAAGTGGGGGAGTGGCTATAGTACTATAAATTTAGAGGTACTGGGGGCGGGAGGGAATTGGAGGCAGGGAGGGGAGTGAAGAGAGCCCGAGCGTAGCAGGGCTATTGCAGTTTACAAGGTTTCCTAAGGTGTCCTTAAGCTATAAGGTAAGTATTATAGCTTTTAATGTAAGAATCAATTTACGTAAGTTACAGGGGAAGGAGGCAAACACTCAAGTAGGAAAAAAGAGCCCTATAGCTGACCAATATGGTGACCTGCTTAATTACACAGCACTGTAAGTGAAAGCTTAAATGCTTTTTGTGTGCAACCTACTCTGTTTAAATGCTGAGAGAAACTGATTGCAGTCCTGTAGACACCATTTTGTAGGGAACTGTAGAGTTCAATCTGTTTAAATGCTGAGAGAAACTGATTGCAGTCCTGTAGACACCGTTTTGTAGGGAACTGTAGAGTTCAATCTGAGTCGCACCAGGTCAGCCAAGGGGGAAAGAGAAAGGGAAATCCTAAGCATCTAGATTTGAAAAACTGTATCTTCCTGTAGTGAAAATGATTGATCATGTTTGGAATTTTTTTCTCACAAATTCTCACAAATCTTAACTCCTCTCTACTTACTAAGCTTGAGTCAACCTATCACAAGATAGCTAGAATTGCAACTCAACAAACCTATAAATCCCAACACTCTCTCCCTAAAATACTTAAATTGGCTTGACCTACCTCAAATGCATCTCCTGTCTCATCTCCAAATCATACACTCCATTCTATAACAGCCAACCTACTGTCCAGCGCTATGCTCCCTCGTCTCCCACTATTCCCCTACAAGACATCTCTGGAGCTCGACCCAAGATCTATTATATATCTATAAACCTAAGTCTAAATCTGGGTGCAACATATACAGCTACTACTCCTCCATAGCATGGAACAAACTCCCTCTTGAAATCAGAACTCTTACACATCCTAAATAATTTAAATCGACCACAAAAGAGTACTTTAAAAGGCAATGGACCTGCCACTGTTCTCACCCTCCCTGAACATATCCATCTAGCTAAGATACCTTCTTTCTCCTCTCTCTTTACTGTTCCCTCTTATAATCATCCTCTGTCCTTTTTAACCTACTCCATCCTTTTTCCTCTAGTCACCTGTACACTTTCCTTTCCATTCCTTTCTCTGTAAACACCTTTTAAGACACTGGTATAGTCCATATATTATATAACATCTAGCCAAAATAACAAACTACCTGTCCTTTTCATGTAACTTCCTATGCATTTATACCTTCATTTGTAACACAGTACTGTTGTTGTTTCCTTTTGACTTTTAAGCATCACATATTAATGCATATGTTCTTAAATTACCTTGGAACTGTAAAATTGCTTGTATTACTTGGAGCTTTTCTCTTCAGGCCTATGATGAAAAAGAGTTTATGCTCAGACACTCCAGGTCAACAAATGTAAAATAAATAAATAAAAATAAGTAAACTGTTGTGGCAATTAAAAAATGCTCAGACACTGGATTCTGTTTTTTGCCTTGTCAAATATCTAAGATTTTCTTTTAACTTTGTGCCTAAGCATTCTTTTAGTTCCCCATATGAAGAAGGAATAAAAAAGTCACAAGGACATTTAAGAGCATGGGCAACAGAAATAGTAACAAGTAAATACGAATGATCACTAATATTCTGTGTTTATCTGATGGTTATTTTGAAAAAAATTCCAAACATGATTAATCATTTTCACTATAGGAAGATACAAAACATTATGTTATGTTAACAAAATATGCATCATGTTTCTTGTTTTTATTCATACCTGGAATAATTGGCCCTAGGCGTGTGTGTGTCTCTCTGTGTGTGTCTCTCTGTGTGTGTCTCTCTGTGTGTGTCTCTCTGTGTGTGTCTCTCTGTGTGTGTCTGTTCTGTGGAAGGTTGGGCGCCGGGCTGGCAACTCGACACCATAAAACTCCACTGCCAATCATGAGCAGACAGGTGATCCGCTGTGGCGACCCCTAACCGGGAAAAGCCAGAAGAAGATTCATACCTGGAATGTGAAAGTGTTTTGGATACTTCTAATACTTGGAATGACACTGATTAAATGTTTTTAATTAAGGTAGCTCGTACTAAAAAATATGTAAGATTTTGGGCTTTACTCAAAAACTCTCATTCCCCCAGAATGCTTTGCTGTGGTACCAGGGTTTGTAAATAGTTAATGCTTTTAGCCGTTGTCATCCTTCTGTTTGTTTGTATAGTTTTATTTTTTTGTTTTTTATTATGATGGTTAACTATTTGTAAAAGAGAGTTTGCATTTATAACATAAAGCAAGTGTTGGTCATGCTGACCATTGGTGGTGGTAGTTAGTTTGTTGATGGATAGTTGAAGTTTGCCATTAGAAAGGAGTTCAGTTTGACGGAGAAGATATTAAGATGGCTGCCATGCTCAGTAGGGAACATATGGACGTTTTGTAGTTGGCTACTCTTGTTTGTGGTGATTAGGACATCTAAAAGTTCAGATGTGGTGTCCAGATAAATCTATCATGCAGTAATGATATCCTTAACAAATGCTGATACTCTGTCACAATTGCCGTTAGGTCTAAAGACCTGATGGGCAGTGTACCTAGAAAAAAAGAGGGAAAGCTTTCATTGCTTTGAACCCAAGTTGTATAACTGCATGTATACAAATGTGTTCAAGTTGCAGGAGAGCTTCACATTTGGGCATTCTTTTGTTCAGACTTGCAGCTTTGAGTAGAGTCGTCTTAATTGGAATGTACAAGATTGGAATGTCCAGCAGAAGGGCTGCTCTTAAAAAAACACTATGGGTGCAGCAAAGGTTTTAGCCAGAATGTGATTGGATTTACTCTGTTTACTGCTTTTGCCACAGCAGCTTCCTTCTAATGGAGTTTCTAGAAGGTTTTCAAAAAATGTTGGAAACTGGTTCATTGTCCATTTTGAGGAGCAGGCAAGCCATAGTTCAACTGTGTTATTTTTTTTTTATGCAGTGTATTTTTGTGTCATTCCCCTATGCATGACAAACATACCATTGTGTATAAAATCACAACTGACTGTGAACCCATTTCCCCTATGATCATAGGATCTTAGAAGGTTACTAGGCTAATGGCCTTGGAGCCCTTACAAACCTAGCCAAGAGTTTATCCCCAAAAATAAACCTCAGTCAGCACCTGTTGCCCCTGTCAATGAGGAATACAGGTGGAACCCCTGGGACGAATTTGTGGTTTCCCATTCTCTCATCAAGTACAAAAGGATAGTCGGGCACTGTGATCCACATCAGCGACTAACCAACACTGAATTTATTTTCAACCTAAAACAGCAACACCAAACAGATCTGTCCTTTTGTATTTGGTTGGAGCCTTGTTCTCTTGGGCACTGAATTCTGATATTTTTGAGACTTGTTGGTATCCACTCATCAAGGTTGTGCTTGAAGGGGGTCAGCGAGGTGCTCTGTTTGATGTGTATGGAAAGTGTATTTCAGTGATGGGGCTGCCTTTGGGAGACAAACTGTCTCTCCAGAAGGTTTTGTTAATGTCACATATTAAGTCCAGGCCTTTTGAGCGGGTAGTGCTTGAGGAGTTAGACTTACGGATATGAAGCATCTCTAGTATGGCAGGGTCCGAGATTGCCTTGTAGGCGAGACACATTTCACCCCTGA
This sequence comes from Protopterus annectens, assembly GCF_019279795.1. NCBI lineage: Eukaryota > Metazoa > Chordata > Ceratodontiformes > Protopteridae > Protopterus > Protopterus annectens. The sequence continues at coordinate 1,232,843,098 of NC_056729.1, read as the reverse complement.
GCAATCTGTACGATACTGAGTAGAGTGATAGTGATTTGAGCTTGTCTGCATAGGGCAGGTGTTGGAGGTCATGGATTCTCTTTGTGAGGTATTTCAGCGGCCTTTCCAGTTGGTGCAAATGTTTGGAGAGGTACATCCTAAACGGAGGGTTGTACTCAATTATTGGTCTAATGAGGGAAGAGTATAGAGAGGGAATAACCTCCTTTTTTCTGGATGCAATCACTTTACTTATGAGATGAACCAAGTAAAAGGCTTTTCTGACCACTGCCACTACATGATGGTTGAATGTGTGGTTAGCAGCCTGAGTGCCCAGGTCTTTCACCACAGGTTGTGTGCTTAGGGGTTTGCCGTTTATGTGGTAATCAGTAGGGGTCATGTTTTTCCTGAATGGTATGATGATGCATTTTTTTGCATTTAGCTTGAGGCCATGACTTTGGCATCAGTCATTAGTTGCTGTGAGATCCTCTTGTAGTACATTAACATCATTTGGGGAGTCAATGACAACAGCCAGCTTACAGTCATTAGCAAACTTGGTCAGCCACAGGCCTCCCACAGGTACCAAAACAAGCATTTTTGTAGAGGGGAATCCCACCTTCATTCATGTGACTGACAAGCTATACTCCCAAAAAAACTTACATATATTAATTCCATGGTCTCACAATGGTGGGGGAAAGGTGAAACTTTACAGTGCTAAGGCACTCATCTTGCTGTCCCTAGAAAGTGATATTTGATCTCTTCTAAACCGGTAATTTTGACCAGATGAGTTTGAGCAGTTTGAACCAAATAACTGTATGGAAGCTACTTTTGTGACTGTCTGCTTTCTTCTTGGAAAACATTTAGTAAATTGAAAAACTAAAAACATGCATGCAGGGGTTGTCCAAGTAATGCTGAAGTTGAGATCCCATGTTGCCTTTTCAGTCCAGCTTCAGCCTGTGGGGTTATTGGATTTGACTTGCATCCGAGGCAAGCCATTCCAAAACACTTCAACCATGGGACTCTACCTCTTCTGCCCATAATACAGTGCTCCCTCCTATCTACCTCATCTTTTTCCATCTCCTGGGACTGCATTGCAGTTGTGAACTCCATTGTTGAAACAGCAGTATCATTTGAATTGTTTTTTTTATGTATATTTTCCTCATCTACACTTTGTAGGATGTTTTAGTTAGGGTTAAGTTAGTGTTTGTAGGGGATTTTTTGAGTGTTAGTGTTTCTAGCCTGTGGCATTCCCACTTTTTCTGTCTCTCTATCACTTTACAAATCGAAGTTTCTTTGCAGTGTTTTTCTCTTGACTGTATATTTGTGGTAGGTTAGGTAGTTGTTGGGTATTAGTTGCCTAGTATGTGCCTTTCTCTTGTTTTGCTATCTTTAGACGGTGTGTTTCTTCCTTCTTGATCGATAAAGAGAAGGAGTTTAAAAATGTGTGGCATGTGGCCACAAATTGCCTTTGCAGGATGCACAAATTTGGTGCATTTACTGCCTCTGCACCTCACACTTGGATGCCCAGTTTTCATTCTGGGTCGGTTTCATTACCCGGGCTCTGACTGTCCATTTGAGCTGGTTTTTGTACCCGGGCTGGGAATGAGCGCTGGGCTAAGTTGATGATGGACTTGTTGCCCTCTGGAGATTCTGCATCTGCCATTTCTTTTTCTTCTTCAAAGAAGCCTAACAAGGACCGGGGTTGGAATAAGGAGAGTTCCAAGGACGCCAGGATTCAAGAGAAGGACAAGGGAGACCACAAATGAGTGGCTGTCCCTCATTGTGATCAGCCAGATCTGAAGATCCATTGACCTTTGGCTCATACGGCTTCTTTGGCTGCAGGGTCACTTCCTTCTTTGGAGCCTTTTTCCCTATGGTGTTGACTTTAGGGAAATCTGTCTCCAGTGTTGAATGTGACCATTCCCTTCGTGGTTAAGGGGGAACTTTGATTAGGATCCATTCCCCTTTTTCATCTGTTACTCCCGTGAAGTTGTTGATCGAATCCTATCCTTTTCCACCTTGGATATGTGCCTCTCCATCTCTTACTAGTTAATGGGCTTCCAAGCCCTTGTCAGTGACCTTTTCAGCTTGGTCTGTCCACTTGATTGGGAATTTTAGACCTTTGGATTTTGAAAGTGATATGGTCTTTTCTGCAAGCCCAGATTCAGCTCAGACTCATTCCCACCACCTTAGCTCCTGTTACCTGAGTGTTCAGCTCCAATGGTCGATTTTTTCTTCCCTTGGGACCTTCAGCTGTGGGGCTTGGGAATCTGCTTTTGCTTTGCCTCCACACGAGTCGGTGCCAATTGCGTGGCTGCTTCAAGCACTGACCCCCCCCACCTTTGCTTTCTGGAGTCCGGTGGTGTCTGAGCCAAGTGCACCTAGAAGCCAAGAGTTTGGGGCCATGGTTCTGGGACTGGGTTCTTCTCTTCCTCTTTGAGCCTCAGCACTAGACAGTTTCGCTCAGGTCTCTCTGTCGAGGTAGATTGGCTTGGCTGTGGAGTCTGGAGGCTCCTTTGATTTCCTAGGATCTCAGGGGTGTTGGCTCTGGGCAGCTGGCATTGACCTCTGCTTTTGATATAGTTGTAAGAATTTTCTCCAGGCCCAGAGGTGGAGTGGTTGACAACAGCAGGTAATCCCCCTCTGTTTTTGTCTAGACATGTGAATGTGCATTGAGATTCTCTGGGACGACCCATACCTCCAAGCCAGTCTGCATCCAGGGCTCCTGTCTCTTCCACTTCCCCCTTTGATTCTCCTATCTGGGAGAGTCATGGTAAGAGAGTCAGTACAAGAAGCTCTTGGATTCCACAGAGAAAATCTCTCTTTTAGCGGGTACTGTCCTCAAGGAAGATGTCTCTCCAAAATCCTCCCACGAGAATGCCTCTTTTGGCAATCTTATGGAACTTCTCCATCAGTGCAATGGTTGAAAGGTAATAGCCCCATCTCTGGAGGAGTAAGTATTTTTGGATGCCTTTGTTATGGGTCATCTACATCCTCAGTGGTTCCTGCTTTGCACCTGGTCGTCGGCCTGGTGTTCCAGAGGGCTTGGAGAGAACCAAATATGGTGGAATATATGCCTCGGAAACCTGAGAAGATCTTTGCCCCCCTTAAGGACCACAAACATTGGAGTAAGGGACCCACTTTTGGTGGTATGGTGGGGTGGCTTCTGCCACCAAAAAGGACATTTCAGAGCAAAGTTCTTTGGTCCTTCCCTGAAACAGGGAGTCTAGGGCACTGGACCATTTAGGAAAATGTGCCTATCAGCGTTATTCACACTGAGAGCATTAAATTGTTTGACTTGCTTGATAAGACTTCAATGTGATATTGTTTCTGAAGTGTTAAAGGTAGTTAAGATGCACAGTAGGTGCCAGTGACTCTAAACACACTAGAGATGCAGTTGTCGACTATGCAGTCTGTTTGCAACATGTGTATGCACCTGCCCTCCAGTGCAGCTGGTGGAACATCTTGAACTGCCAGCACTGGAATTGCCATGCATCAGCACACTTGTATGTGATTATGTCATTTTGCGGACTGCATTTAAAGTGTCCTTTGTTGACGTCCCTTTCGATGGTTTAGGTCAGAGACATGGTAACCAGGAATGAAAAAGGATAGAAAAGACACTGTCTGCTGTTGAAGTGCACTTGGTCACCCCTCCGTTATTCTTTTCTAGGAGCCAGAATTGGGCAAGCACCTCTTTTTTTGGAAATTATAGCAGACTTTTTCAGGACATTTCTGGACAGGTTGTCCCTCATGGGGGGGGGGGGGGGGTGTCGCAAACAGAATGGCCTCATCTTTGATATCCTCCTTGGGTTTTTGACCCCATGCTGGGTTTGGTCTCTCTTCCAGTGAGGATTCCACCACCCAATCTTCAGTGTCTCAAATAGGCCTCATGGTTCCTCCAGTTCCTATGATGGCAAGATGGCAAGAGATACTAAGCTGTTTGACAGAGTTAATATTTTATCATCTTCCCAAAAACCTTCTCCATTTAATAACATAGTTTTTCTCTGTAGATGTTTTACTTTTTGGGCTTTGTTGAAGGGAGTGGATCCTTTTTCAGCTCCTCTTGCGCCTTTTCTGGATATTCTGGCTGACCTTTTTCAGTCTGGATTGAGTTACTATACCCTCAAGGTTCAACTGGCAGCTATTTCAGATTTCCATATTGGCAGATATAACACTGCATTTTCTTCTGTGAAGATTTCTAAAGCTTTCTAATGCTTTCCTGAGAGGTAAGTTTTTTTATTATGACCTCCCATTCAGGATCCCTTTCCTCCATGGGATCTGCCATTCATGCTGCATATTTTATCTGACCTTCAGTTTGAGCTGTCAGGCACCATTTCCTTGAAGTTACTGTCTTGGAAGACCATTTTCTTAGTGGCTGTTACATCAGCTTGATGGGTTTCAGAGCTGTAGGCTTTTTTCTCTGTGTGATTTTCCACAGGTATAGGGTTTCCCATCGGAGTGATCCCTCTTTTTTTTGCCTAAGGTGATGTCTGAGTCTACTTTACATGAGCTTATTCATTTACCTGAGTTTTTTCTGAACCTCCCAAATAAACAGAAATAATTGCTACTTTGTATGTTCCTAGACAACTGACATTCTGTCTGGACGATACCAAAGCCTTCAGGAAATCAGAACAACTTTTTGTTTCTTTTTTGAAGACCCAGTTGGGCAAGCCAGTCTCTAAAACAAGCCTATCCAGATGGCAGTCTGATTCCATTTCCATCAGGTATAATTTGAAAGGAAAGTTATTGCTGACACATCCTAAAGGTCATTCTGCTAGAACAGTGGCTACTTCTACTGCCTTTTTTTTCTAGAGCTTCTACTGATGATATTTGTTCCTCTGCTAGTTGGGCTTCCACTCAAAGTATTTGTGTCCCATTACAAATTGGGTGTACATTCACGGTCTAGTGCCTCTTGATTCCACTGTCCTCTGAAATGCTCTCTCCTAGGGCCTCTTTGAGATAAGTAGCTGGGGACTCTGTCCCACAGGCTGAAGGTGAACGAAGACATAATTGGATAGGAAAATGTACTTAGCATAACGATAGATCAGTGTTGTCTGTTCTGTCCAGTTCAGCTATCTCCCCTCCACTTCAGTTGTTTGGACCGAGGCAGAGGGTGGCTGAGATGTCAGGGTGAGTTCCCATTCCATCTGTGGGCTGTATTCAAGATCCTGGTCTGTCTGTTTCATTTATGTTTCATATCTGTAGGAAGGGTAAACTTGATTTGAGGTAGATAGGAGGGAACAAGCTATCGTGGGTAGAATAGGTGGAGCTCCATGGTTGAAGTCTTTTCAATTGGCTGGCCTAGGATCTGCTAACCTATAGGTTGAACCCAACAAAAACAGAGACAAAAAGGATCTGTGGTTATAATAAGTATATAACTTTCACTTTTGTTTGATATAATGAGTCGATTTTAGTCTTGATTCTCTGGCTTTACTAATGGACTTGTTAAGCAGAAAAGAAAACTGAAATGGTTTTGATACAGGGAGAAGTGTAAAGAGTTGATATGTAGGTTTGCATTGACATCTTTATTTTTAGCTCCTAGCTCCATACCTCTCAAATCTCATAATTTTTCAGAATGTCCAAATTTTTACCTCATATTTTTGGTCTTTTCCACATAAAACTTGTGTTTCTTGGGGCAAATCATTGAGAATTGAAGTCAATAAATGAGAGACATTTGAGTTTCCAACTTCATATCCTTCAGAAATGCTTGATAATGCAAAATCTCTTATTCTAGCAACTTTCTAAGTGTACAATATTAATAGATAAAATCTTTCCCGGATTTTGGTCGTTTGTCCCACCATTATGTTTTATCTTTTTCCAGAATTCATACACTATGAGGGCAAGATGTATGGCTAGCTCTTACCTATAAGCTGTTCTCTTAATTGATGCACAGTTTGCAGTTGCCAGTTTTATGCTGGGCCAACATCTTATTGTGATACAGGTGATTTGAACTGAAACTTTCTTTATTACGAGGCACAAAGTGTATTGTTTTGAATTGGCTTAAAGGACCGACCCTGCTGACAAATGAAAATAAAACAAAACTTTTTTTGTATCTTGTCATGATTTACTGCACCTCCCAATGCTCCTTGTAGCAAAATAAGTACTCGTTCCTAAGTTTTATTTATTTGTTTTTTTATCTTTCACTGTCCTCATTACCAGGGGGCAGACATCCTGATTCCTTTGGAAAGTTAAATCTGTTTCATAATGCACTATGAGAGCACAGATTCTAAGAACAGTTACCCCTACCAGTTATTAGACTTCCCATACATGTGAAGCAGAGCGCCTCACTGGCCCTGTTCAAGAGAAATTTTGATGAGTGCATGGGAAATAGAAAATTCACCCCGGGGATCACTCCAGTGGCTGTACTTGACGGAGGCACTGGGAACTATGGTCGGGTGGCACGATGTCAGGGTAATCCTATGGGCTAGGATTGTAAAGGCTCCAGGGCCATTAGCCTAGTGCACACCTACAAACCTATGATCCTGTTTGTTGCCTGACTAGACTTGCATTCACTTAGAATAGAGCACTTGAAGGAAAAAACAAACTGCCAAGTTTGAGGGTCTGCAGATCATGTGTCATTGACTGGTCTGCACTGAGTTTTACAAATGTTAGTACAGATGTACTACACATTCTCTGAAAGAAGGTTGCAAAAGTGTCAACAAATTACTGAAAAAAAAGACATTTTACAAAAAGCGGTTTTGTAAGTTTCACTTCCTGGCGAAGTTACTCCTCCCTTCTGCCCTCCTTCAATGAGCTAGAGTCTCACATTTTCAGCTTAGCTAGATTCAACTAATTAGTTAACTTTGCATGACAATAGACATCAAACAAATCACAGCCTGCTGTACCACTAAAACCGTTCCCTTGTATGTCGCCTCACTTCTGAATAGCATTTCCCAGGAGTCATTGCTAAAAAAAGCATACACATCAATCCAGACAGAGTTTAGGGCAATCTATCCATTTCTTAAAATGTGAACAGTAAAATATTTGATGTGAATTGCGATCTGGCTGCTCACATGGTTATCTTTGCATGGTTATTCTGTTATAACATAACCTGAACTGTCGTATTTAATGCCAAGGTTTAAATAACAATGAAACAGTTCTTAGTTTCTTCTTTAGCAGTGATCTCCCAAGCCTCTGACATGACCCAGTACTTTGTTACTGTAGCTTTTTGTAGTTTGTCTTAGTTAAATACTTGTAGCTTATCTATCATCCTCTCAGCAACAGACACGTGGAGAAAGCTTCAAAATCAGATCCAGTTCACCTGATTTAGTAAGCTTAAAAAATAAGACTACCTGAATTAGCATTCATTTTCTGAAAAAAGGGTATTTAATTGCAGTGAATGTCATTATTTGTTCCTGAAAATCCACCTTTTTCAAAAAGCATTATGGATTGTAGTATGTCAGAGCAAAAGTATAAGCCAAAATTAGGGACACTTGTGGGATACACTGATGAGCAATTGAATACTCCTGCTCCATCTGTTCTTCACTGCAGCTACCCAAAATCGCACAGGCATGTACATGCTTCATGACACACACGTTATTGAAACAGTGCCAGCAGCTGGAGCAGTGATACCATGCTACAAACAGGGCACTCAGACAGTGTACTGACAAAGAAACAGTAATGTATATGTCTTAAGCAATGATGAACTCACTAGGGACCACACTGAGCATAGTTTTACTTATTCTCTCCATTTCACAATGCGGAACATTCACACCACACTTAAAAAGACACACCTCCATTCCCCACAAACACATGGCCACTCACACAACATACCAGTCAACTTTGAGGCTTTTCTCACCTCTCTGCAAAATACTGCTGTAATGGCTTTGACAAAAGAAAACAATTGATGGATGTCAGCTCAGGACTTCCATCTCTACTTACTGGAGACAGTCCACTGCACTTGCACAAATGCCCCCCTCAGCAGGGCAGCAAGCAGGTGTCAGTACAAATTTACTTCATAGTTCTTTTACACCACCCACACACACACACACAACAGTACATGGATAATGTGTGCAAATTGTCACTATAGTTGTCTCCAAACCCAGTCTTCTTATGAAACCTGCTACCCATCACCATGTCAGCACTTGTCAGTCCACAGCTGCTTTTTCTAGCTTTTTTATTCTTTTCATGAAACAGTCATACAGTTTGTATTTCCCTGATTGTGTCCTCTCTATCTCTGTCATTGGAATATGCTGTAGTACATACCCTGATCTTAGGCTTGTCATTTTTTATAGTATTTATCCTGCCTGCCAAGATTGTAACTTTCCCTTACACTTAACTAAGATCTCATTTTACTTCCTTTTCTAGTTCCACATAATTCTTTCAACTTTCAGGGTCCTCTACATCTCTAATCCTACAAATTTTGCCCTTGATGTTCATCGTGCATACAGCTGCAGTAATCACAGATGGGTTCTCTGCCGTCAGGCGGGTCCTCGGTCGGCCGAATTCCAAAGTCTAGGTCCGGCGTCGGTTGTTGTCGCTTTCTCTCCTGACGTCAGTGAGGCCAGAGTATATAAGACACAGCCGACGCCATGTTCTTCAGTCTTTTTTGCCGCACGGTGCCGAAGCAGAAGCAGTTCGCAAGTGCCGGTCGGCCAGCTCCTGAATTACGAAAAAATTGGAAACCGAAGTCTTCATTAAAGCTAAGTACCCCGTTGGGAAAACTTTTCTTGCCTCAGACTGATGTCAGAAAAAGTTAATAATTGTATTTCTTGTGGGAAGCAAATACCGCAGAAGGATTTCCATTCCCTCTGCATACCTTGTTTAGGCCCAGACCACCACGTCTCGGGCTGTCGCTTTTGCGCTACTTTCAATAAACGCACTATTAAGCATCGGGCGGAGTTCGCCCAACACTATTTTGGTAAAGCCTTTGATTATAAAATGTCGTCGGAAACTCCGACTACCGTTTTGTCCAAAGAACGCAAGGACAAGGACCGACACGCGAGGTCCGCGGTTCCTACCGACACCACGCCAAAACAGGCTACACGTGGTCTGGTTCTCAGCAAGACGCCTTTGCAGTCCCTGACTACCGACGACACTCCTTTGGCGGTGTCCTCTGTACCCGAGACCGCAGGTACCTCGGCCCTTTCCCAGACTACAACCACCGAAGCCATTACTAATGTTGAGCCTCCTAATGTGGACAGGTCCAGTTCCACCCATGGTGTATTTAGACCCTCATCTTCTTTTTCTATTAAGGCCTTTACTAAATCCAAAGCAGCCAGGCATCCCAAGAGGCCTGTTGCACAGGGCCCATCTCCAGGCCCCATGCCTAAAAAACAGATGCTTAAAATGGCTGAGGATTTAATTACTCTTATCAGGGGTTCTCAACCCCCTCCAGACAAGAGACCCAGAGTGGAGGAAGATTCTCCCTCTTCTGATCAGGACACCATTTTATCAGAACATTCTGATGTAGAGGAACACTCTTACTCCCCTTTTGAGGATTCGGATGCAGAGCAGTCCATTCCTTCTGTATCTCCTCCTGAGGATTTTTCCTTTGGGGAAACCTTGCACACTTTAAGGGAACACTTCCATTGGGAAGGCCAAGACTTTTCCGATTCCAAGAAAAGACTTAGGGAATTTCTTTTGTTACCTCAACACAGACCTCTGGCGATACCTCCTGTTTTGGACATACTTGATGATGTTTATTCGGAGGCTTGCCTTAACCCAGATTCCTTGCCTCCTGCACCAGTCAAACCTGATAGGTACTACAGAGTTCCTAACTCTCACCAATTCCTCTGCAAAAGCCATAATGCTGACCCTGAAACCATTTCTCAAGGCCCCAAGGGATTGAAGGCCTCTACTGCCAAGAATCCACTTCCTGCCGAAAGAGAGTCAAGATCCTTAGAAAGGTGGGGTAAAAAGGTATATACCTCGGCCACCCTAGCCATGAGGGACTTAAATTGTCAGTTTCATAATACCAACAGTTCCTGTTATCACAATTAAGGAATAAAATGTCTCAACCTGAACAACCAGATTTGAAGGAGTTGCAGGATATGATGCATAGTGCAGAGCAAGTGGGTAAACACACCTTACAATGTGGCTATGATGCCCTAGAGGCCTCAAGTAGAGCGGCTGCTACAGGATCAGTCATTTGCAGACATGCCTGGCTTAGGGAACAAAACTTGCCTGATCATGTGAAAGCTAAACTTCTAGATGCTCCTTTACAAAAGGATGTGCTGTTTGGTAATAATGCTGAGGAGATATTACGGAAAATGGAAGAAAAAGCCAAATCTATGCAAACTGTCAAAGCTTTTTTACAGGTCCAACCACCACGTTTTAGCAGAAATTGGCCTTCAAAAACTGGTCCTTTCCAGCCACTGACAAGCCCCAAAGAGGTAGATACAGACGCACAAGGGGCAGAGGGCAATCACAAGGATCATATAGAGGCCGACAATGGCAAACTCCAGCACCAAGAGGTGGCGAAGACAGTGCACAACAATACAGGAAACAAACCCAATGACTCCCTCATTTCCATGCCAAGCAGGTCTCAGCTGGCAGCACCTTTGGGAGGAAAGCTAGCATTATTTGCAAGAAATTGGCATATTGTCACAACAGACAAATGGATACTGGACATTATAAACAGAGGCTACATATTTCAATTCCACACTCTTCCAAACATGAGAGGTATGCCAAACCTGCCACACAATCAAAGGGCAGAGGCACAACTACAAATTTCAAAGCTCATAAGCATGAGAGCTATTCAAGAGGTACCTACTCACGAACAAGGTCAAGGTTTTTATTCAAGACTTTTTCTGGTACCAAGGAAAGGAACCGACTGGAGACCCATTTTGGACTTATCCATCCTAAACACATTTTTACTCGTACTAAAATTCAAGATGCTCACATTACAGCAGCTACTTCCCATGCTGGGCAAGGAGTTTTGGCTGGTAGCATTGGACCTCAAGGAGGCATACCTGCATGTCCCAATCAGACAAAGTTGCAGAAGATACCTCAGATTTCTTGCAGGTTCAATCCACTATCAATTCTCTGCATTGCCCTTTGGCTTATCTACTGCGCCCAGAGTATTCACAAAGTGCCTGGCATCAGTGATTGCCTACTGCAGACTTCAAGGGATACAGATTTACCCTTATTTGGACGACTGCCTGATCCAAGCGGACAGCAAGCACCTACTTCTGGAACATATGGCTTATGTAACACGGTTACTGCATTCTCTGGGATACACAATCAACAAAGAGAAATCCAGGCTAGCACCATCTCAGATAATAACTTTCCTGGGTGCCAACTTGGACACAAACACCCAGATGGGCCTATCTTACGCCAGAAAAACAGGGGCAACTAACTCAGTACTTCAAAATACTAGCAAAATGTACCAGGCTTACTGCAAGGAAAATCCTGCAGGCTCTGGGCTTCATGGCATCTTGCATTCTTTTAATCCCATGTGCAAAGCTGCATATGAGGAAACTTCAATGGTACCTAAAAAACCTATGGTCTCAACACAGTCACAGTTTGGAAACAATAATACCAATAATTCCATGTTTGCAAAAGGAATTTCTATGGTGGGCCCAAGCATGTCAAGCAAATACAGGCCTCCCATTCTGCAAGCCTCAAGCAAATCAAGTCATCACAACAGACGCCTCAGATTACGCCTGGGGGGCGCACATGACGGACAGTTGCATTCAGGGCAAATGGTCCCAAAGGGAAAAGCACCTTCACATCAATCAAAAAGAAATGCTAGCAGTAATAAATGCAATTACAGCTTTCAAGGACCTCCTGCATCCTGGACAATTACTGATAAGAACAGACAACACCACAGTAATGTGGTACATAAACAAACAAGGAGGAACACATTCATATCCCTTGTGCAGACTAGCCATGACTCTTTGGAACTTGGCTCTGGAATGGCAAATCGAACTTCAAGCAAAGTACTTGCCAGGATTGGAAAACACGCTGGCAGACAATCTAAGCAGAAATTTGACAGATCCACACGAATGGAAGTTGCATCCTCAGGTGTTTACAGAGATAATCCAAGCGTGGGGGAGGCCAGACATAGATCTTTTTGCCTCCCACAGGAATCATCAGTTGGAAAAGTTTTGTTCGAGGACCTTTCATCCAAAGGCCTGGAGAGTGGACGCCCTTTCACTCAGCTGGACAGCATGGACAGTTTACGCATTCCCACCTCTGCCTCTTCTGCCCAAGGTGCTTTTGAAAGCAAGAGCAGACAGACCGAAGATGATACTGATTGCTCCAGATTGGCCAAGGCAACACTGGTACCCGCTCCTGAGGAGCCTAACACATACTCCTCCCTGGTCCCTGCCTCTAATGCCTCTTCTGCTGACTCAGCACAGCTACAAAACTCTTCACAGTCAGCTGAAAACACTCAATCTCGCTGCATGGAAAATTCCTTAACACCACAACAGACCCTACTCTCCAAGGAGGTGCAGGATGTCATTTTGGAGGCCAGAAGGCCATCTACTAGAAAAGCTTACTCCATAAAATGGAAGCGGTTTTGCTCTTGGAATGAGAAAAAGGCCAGGACCCTAGAAAACTGAACTTGCCTCAGGTATTACAGTATCTAGCTGAGCTGCTGAACAGTGGACTTTCATTTTCTTCCATAAAAATCCATGCCTCAGCCATTTCTGCAGAATTCAACACGGATCCTCCTTTATTTTCTCACCCACTCTTACGACAGTTCCTCAGAGGGGCTAAGAATATAAGACCACCAAGGAAACAACCAATACCAGGCTGGGATCTTAATTACATACTAGAAAAATTAACATTGCCTCCTTTTGAACCAGCTGCCTCAACAGATTTGCAATATTTGTCCTGGAAAACAGCCTTCCTTCTGGCTATCACTTCAGCTCATAGAGTTTCGGAACTACAGGCCCTCATGGCGGTGCAGCCCTTTCTTATCTTCCATCAGGACAGGGTTTCCCTTCGTACCAACCCATCATTTATGCCTAAAGTGGTATCCAGGGTAGCTTTAAATCAAGCCATACACCTACCTACCTTTTACCCCAATCCTCAAAACAAAGTGGAAAGGCTGCTACACTCTTTAGACATCCATAGGCAGCTACGTTATTATTTGGACAGAACAAAGTCCTTCAGGAAATCAGAACAACTCTTTGTGTCCTATGCTGTAGGCACTCAAGGGAAGCCAGTTACCAAGCAGACTATTTCAAAATGGATAGGCCACTGCATACGGTTTTGTTATTCCTATCATGGGAAATCTGTTCCTACAGGCATCAGATCACATTCCACCAGGGCCACAGCTACCTCTACAGCCTTCCTCAGAGGAGTTCCTACCAAAGATATTTTGGAGGCAGCCACTTGGAGTTCTGTACATACCTTCACAAAACACTACCACCTGCCTTTATATTCCAAAACTAGAGCAGGCTTTGCCACTGCTGTGTTACAGGGCATTCTGGCTCAACCCAGTTCCTCCTAGTACCTACCACCCTGTGCGTAGCTTTGGGACTCTACCCATCTGTGATTACTGCAGCTGTATGCACGATGAACATAGTACAGTTTTGTACCTACCATAAATGTAGATGTTTGAGTGCTAATACAGCTGCAGTACAGGTTTCCCTCCATCCTTCCCCACTTGGTAAAGGCATGGGGCCTAACACCCTTTTCATACAACCTGACTGGGTTATCCTTCTATGGTTTATTTGCTTGCAACTACTGATTTTGGATTATATTGCATTGCATGTATATATATATATATATATATATATATATATATATATATATATATATATATATATAAACATAATTTATGTATTGCCTTCCTTCTGGGGGCACCTGACATCTGGGGCAAGAAAGACTGAAGAACATGGCGTCGGCTGTGTCTTATATACTCTGGCCTCACTGACGTCAGGAGAGAAAGCGACAACAACCGACGCCGGACCTAGACTTTGGAATTCGGCCGACAGAGGACCCGCCTGACGGCAGAGAACCCATCTGTGATTACTGCAGCTGTATTAGCACTCGAACATCTACATTTATGGTAGGTACAAAACTGTACTTTTCTATGGTATCTTCCATATGCTTTCTTGTTTTATGTTTCTCCTGCACCTGTTCCAGCCGTCACTGTTTTTTTCAAGTTGTGCTTCAACCCCTGATGCTGCTTTAATGTTTTGAAACTTCTGTAAAAGTAACTCTTCATCCATGTCTGCATTTTCAGCTAATAACATACAGTTGTCCTCCAACAGCCTTTGCATCAAAACCTCCATTGTTGGTATGACTAACAGTGGGTGAAATGGACATCCATGCCTAGTTCCCCCTCTTATGTAAATACTCTGGGTGTAATGTCCACTTATTGGTTTCTAGATCGAAATGTTTTCTTTGTTGCCCTAATACAGTTATTAATAAAAGGCTTCCTCTACACGTCATTCTTTTAGTATTTCAAACTTGAACCCCCCCCCCCATTTTAGTCAGATGCATTGTTTATGTTGACATGTATTTATTCAAGTTAACTTGTTCTTTTGTCATATTTTCTGTAAGTAATTGGAGTTTCTACCATTGACTTATGACATCACTTTCTTTATAAACCCCACCTGCTCTTCCTTGATGTGTTTCAATATTAACTTTTCATTCTTCTTGCAAAGATTTTGGCTAGTTTTCATAGTGTACATGTTAATTGGCAATATAGGTCTTAATGCCCTTTTAGCTTGTTTTTGGAATCATTATTATTCAGGCTTTCTGCATTGACCCTGGTAGTTATCTCTTCTTCCCTTTCTATGTTACATTTTCTTACTCTCTTTTTTTTTTTTGCATCCTTTTTTCCCCCAAGCCTGTTGACAAACAGTTCCCCCAGTCAGACTCTGCCTATTCACTCCCCCACAATAGGAATGTACTTTGTCTGGTATAGGAGTAAGAAATGTCTAGAGATGCCATTGTTAAGCGTCATTAAGTGAGGATTGCTTTTACCTTATGCTGGTGTCCTGGCAGTCAGGGCATTTTTTACGATGACCTGACTCTACTTCAACCTGCTTTGCTTCTGGAAATGGTTAAACTTTCCCCTTGTGCAGTCCAAGATCACTGCACTCTGATGAACAAGTTGACTGGAGCTCTCCTTGTGTTAAAATTGAAAATAAGAAAAATGGTCAGTAATGGCTATTGTTTTGAGTAAAAGTCAGCTACTGAGTAGTTACTGCACTGCTTGGTCGCCATTAGAGAAGAACTTTGGAGAAAGTAAGAGAAAATCAACCAGTCAATGAGAAGAAACAAAACATGGTGACTGGGAAGAATCTTGCAGATGTTCAGCAAAAACATTTCAAGTTTCAACTATGGTACAGGAGATGGTTTCTAGTAATTTAGATGAAAAAGTAAATCAAATGCACACAGAAATGTTTATATGTACCTCCAGTGTTTCATTTACTTTATAAAGTTAAATGAAAGGCTGGAAAAAAGAAGCATCTTTACGTTAGCTATTCAAATGAATTGGTAAAACTGCAAAAAATCAGAGGTTGAAATGAAAAAAAGGTTGGCTGACAATGAAGCTTTTCAAAAAGAGCTGCTCTGAAAAATAGAAGAGTTAGATAACAGAACATGCAGGGAAAACATGAGATTTTCTGCTGTACCAGAGAAGCTAGAAAGAACGGATTGCATTCATTTTGTGAAAGTACAAATAAGGTACTGGATTGGATTTGTAATTGAGAGAGGGCACATTGTGTGTGCTCCAGATATATCCATGAGAAGGCAGCTAAGACCTGTATTTGTAGTGATGCAAATAAACCAGTGGAAAGACTTACTGTTGACAGAACAGTGGCACAAGAACAAGTATTAAAATCTGGGGACTGCAGTGTGGAAAATTATTCACTGTATACCAAGCAAAAGACAAACAAGTTTATCCCAGCAGTCAGGGAATTTTGAGGGACCAGTCCACCTCCCAATTGTTCTAAGCTGTCGTAATCTACTCCTATAGCTTCGGCTACTGCAGCAGTGATCAAAATGAAGATCTTGGTATAGTTGTGTAAGTAAACTTACCATAATAGTACATGTTTGAATAATCACTGCTGCAATAGCCGCTCTCTCCTTCTGTCCCCCATGTTTTTTTGTATGTTTTTTATGCCAGGGTGCGGGCATTTTCTTTTTTTTGTCATTCCTAGTAATGTCCTCTAAGGATCAGCCTCCCTGTCACAACTGGCATAAATGCTGTCTAGAGCTTTGCTCCCAAACCTTCTATGCAGCTTTGTTTGGTTGCCTGCAAGGTGCCCTAAACTTTTGAAGCTGCCTGCTGTAGTGATGATTGAAATATTTAGTATTATGATAAGTTTACACACACGGCTGTACTTATTTATTTATTTATTGCCATTTGTTTACCAGGAAAGTACACTGGGCCACAGTAAACCCATTTTCAGTGAAGGCCCGGGGAGAAAAGCTCTAAGACAAAAAAAAAAAAAAAACAAAATACAATAGTTGCAAAGAGACAATACAATAACAACGAGTACAGTGATTGAGAAACTGGAAGGAATCGACCACATAAATTTTATGAAAGTACAACTAAGCAACTGGTTTGTAATTCTACACTGGGGTTTGTTAATTAAAATGCATGTTCCAAATGTTTCAGTAAGAAAGAAGCCAAGACCCGTAGACTTAAAAGATATAGTCATATCAGCAGAAAGAGTTGCTTCTGACAAAATTGTTGCAGAAGAGAAAAGGTAATTGGAGACACCAGAGTATTTGTAGAAAATGATTGTTCTCTGTACATCAAGCACAAGAGGGAGAAGTTTATTCCTGCAATTAGTGGATGCTGAGAAGGTGTGAGATTCAATTGCTGCACCCATCTGTTTTCAGAGTATAGTATTCTGGAGGGTCAGAGACTTTTTTGGATGCAAAACAGGCTAAAGAGGAAATAAAGCCATTTACTCCACAAAGAGCAAGTCAGCAAGCTGAAGGGGGCTGTGCTTCTCATTCTCCTGACAATAAATAGCAAAATCCATAATGAGAACTTGCCAGTGAAACATTTTCTGTTGTTACAAAGGTAAATAATTGAGCAACAAAAAAAGTCCAGAAGCTAACTAGAAAAATCATGAGTACCTTAGCCTTGAGTCAGAGCCCAGTATTGGGTGATCAAAATGATGTAAACAAGACCAGCAGTAATGTGAATGGAAAAAACTGGAAGAATTGTAAAATGCAATTTTCATAGGATAAAGATGGATCTATTACATGTGCTTGAGACCTGCACCCTCGCTACTATTCGCTTGTTTTTTTTTAGCAAGTGCGCCAATTCCCAGTAATTAATGTCGCTTAAATACACATCGCTCTCAAAGCCCCATCTTTTTTAGCCCTACCAGAACCCTGATCCTAACTCTAAAAACTGCTACCCCATCCCTAAATCTAAAACCCCCCTCCCTCCCTAAACATAATGCATCAGTCACTCCATAAACCTAACCACCCCCTACTAAACCTAAACTCCCAATTGCTTTCTAAATTTAAAATACCTCCTCACTTCCCTAAACCCAAACTTCCAGCCATTCCCTAAATTTAAATTCCCCCTCCTGACTTACCTAGCCTATGAGCACTTCCTGACTACCTTTCCTAGTAAGTAAACAATTGTGTGACACAGGTGCTTGGCTGAACTCTTATTCGAATTCAAGCATGAGCAGCTGCTCACACAGGCTAACAGCTGCTCTAGTACCTGGCTGTGAGGTAATGGGACTTGAGCAGCTGTAGAACACACAATGCAGTTTGGACATGAGAACTGTGCTTTTGCAAGAAGTGGCTAAAAGAAATTAAGTGTATTACCTGTGTTACCTGTTTAGAAGTGTGAAGGCTGCCAGCCCAGCTAGTTGGAATTTTGTAAATAATTCTATGTCATTTGTGACTATTAAAATGATCCATAGGCTTGTCTTACAGATGTAAAAGAACTGTATGTTATGTGCTGAACTTCAAGAATGTAACCACAGTGTACCTTGCTGGAGAAGAGCAGAAATGTATATGGACTATATGCCTATGCAAATGTATGTGTTCATGGTAGATGTTGGAACATTAATAGTTAACTTGTAAAACTCTAAGAAAATAAGTTGAAGTTGTTTACGACTGTGCTATAAAGTTAGTTAATGCAAAGAGACAGGATGTCTAGGAGGTTTCCTATTGTCTGGAAACAGAAATAATTACAGGTTTCAAAGGTAAAAAAAATGTTTTATGACTTCCAGTTCCAGACTGTCTTCTGAGCGATATGTCTTTTTGACACAGGTGCTAAACTTTAAAGTTTCTGTTAGCCTGGGAACTGAAGGCAGAAGTGAAAAAGAATGATGTAATCTGAGATAACCCATTAGAAATGTTTTATAGTAATTTAAGAACCATCTCGGAGAGAAAGTCTGTGCATTTTGTATCTTGTCTTGGATCTGAACACATCCATCTTCAGCACTTCTCATCTGTATTTGCCTTGCTCTGTAAGTAAGACTTAGATCACAGTATCTCTCTTAGAGATAGGAATATAGTAAGATTAGTCTAGATGTTTTCTGTATTTATGTGAGACTGTCCTGCAGTGGTGTTTTAAAACATTTCCTCTGATTCTGAACTATGTCATTGTGTTGAATTATTGTGTATTGGCTTGTGCTTGTATTATTATTTATTATTAAATATATTTAAACTTTTTAATTGTGGCTGGCTTGTTTAGAGATATTTAAGCTCTTAGAGTGCTTGCATATGTATTTGGTGACACTGTATAGGCCACTCTTGAATGGCCTTAGTTTTGGTCACATTTACCAATTGGATAATAGTAACATTGCACAGTAGAATTGGTCACCCTTTGGGAAGGGCCTTATAGTAGCTGATAAGAGCTGGTTGGTGGCAGTGTTTACTACCGTAAAGTCTGGGCAGAAGGGGGCATAGCTAGAGAACCTGTGCCGGCCTTCCCCAGGAGTGTCTGTATGTTTGAATTCAAATCCAATCTCCAAGTGTGTGTGTGTGTGTGTGTGTGTGTGTGTGTGTGTGTGTGTGTGTGTGTGTGTCAGCTACTTGGGCAGGGATAAGAAGCACTTGTTGGACAGAGAGGGTGCTGGAGGTTTTGGCTTGACCACTTGGCTGAGATCTTAACCCTATAGCTGTGCCAGTGTGGGAGTCTTATTGGGATCTAGAGAGAGAGGGAAAAACCAGCCGCAGACTGACTGTGATCTCGCTGTGAAGTTGTACTTTGCTGTGTGTGTACTTCTCATCCTCCAGTGTGCATGTCCTTCACTGGTGGTAGTGGTGAGGATTGAGGCTCCTTGATTACTGGGCCAGTACAGGAGTGTCACAAGAAGAATAAAAAATAAACTGACTATGAATGTCGTGAAGTAAACTGCATGTTGCATTGTAAAGTAGTTCTGTATAGTATGCAGAGATATTTTAAATGTGAGAAAGGAGGAGGGTCTCATTATTGATGTTTATGCGCAATATTATAGTAAACTTTTTCTTGACTGCAGTGTATCTGGGGTATGTACTTTAACAAAGTAAAGGCTGGATATAAGCAATATAATGTGATGTTTGGCTGCTAAAGGGAGATGCAAACATGTACCGGCCATATAATATGTGCGTTAAAGTATAATAATTTCCCCCTTTTTTTTTATATAAGTGGGAGTATAGATTGAGACTCTTGATTTACACTGCAGCAAAGGTAAATTGTTTCTGTAAGTAAGCTTTCCCTACCCAGAAGACACTTCAACAGCTGCAGTTATATTTAGAGCAACTGGTAAATAAAATAGAGATTTACTAATAAAAGGATATAACTGGTATGATAATCACAAAAAGTTAACTTTATTCATAAGTGATATTGTATTGTACTTGATGAATCCAGAAAAGCACATTCCTGTCTTGTGGAAGATTTTGAGACAGTTCTCAGCTCTTTTTGGGATATAAAATAAATGAAGATAAAACCAACAGCTGCAGTTATATTTAGAGCAACTGGCAAATAAAATAGAGATTTACTAATAGAAGGATATAACTGGTATGATAATCACAAAAAGTTAACTTTATTCATAAGTGATATTGTATTGTACTTGATGAATCCAGAAAAGCACATTCCTGTCTTGTGGAAGATTTTGAGACAATTCTCAGCTTTTTTGGGATATAAAATAAATGAAGATAAAACAAGGTATACCTTGTAGCTAACCATGGATTGCTTCAACAATATCTAAATTTATAGGAACATAAGCTGAAGTGTTTAGGTGCATGGATTTAAAAGGATTTTATTAATGCAGCTAATCCTATGTGGATAGAGAACAAAGCAAGAAAAATACAAAAAAATGAGAAACTAGAAGCTTTTGATTATGGATAACAACATACAAGCAGTAAAAATATATTTAGTCCCTTTGGTTTTATATACAGGTCAGGAGTATTTTTATCAATTATGTGGAACATCATTATTAAAGATTTGAAGGAATGTATTTGGGAAAGGAAGAGACCAGAGTTAATTATGGTAAGCTGACTGTCCTCCTAGAACCCAGTGATTTATGATTGCCTAATTTGAACAGATACTTTAGCGATATACAGTTAAGGCTAATATACATAGCACAAACAGAATGTTATAAATCAAACTGGAAAGGGATTATGATGAAATGGTGAGTCTGTGGCGTTAGGGGAGATTAGGATTTTGGATGCAGCTCCTTAAGGAGAATAACAACCATTCTGAGTATTATATTTATAAAATTGCTGCATCTGTTTTAAGAACTAAACCAACAGGGGAACGGAGAAAGGAGATTTTGCCAAATAGAGGTCTAAAAAATGATTGAGGGGGGTGTAATTTATCTGAGAAAATTAGCAGGTGTACTAGTATATTGGGTGCATATAACATGTAATAAACGTGTAATGAGGCCTAACAGAAGTTTGGAGTGCAGGCTAAAGACAGTCTTCTCTACCAGGGAATGATAACAAAGTACAGAGAGAGAGTGCTTCATGAAAAAACAGTTGTAGTAGACATTTCAGTTGAGTCTATTACAGAAGCTTCTGCTGAAAAAGGAGAAATTATTAGGGCATACAATATTGAATTATAACTACAAGAATTAATCAGTTGTTGTTAGAAAAGAGTGGGAAAAGAAACAAATGATAGGGCATCTGTAAGGCTCCCAAGTATGCAACAAAGTCCAAAATGTGTAGGATTTTTGCTTAGGTGTTTTTATATCCCAAGCAGACTTCAGAAAATTTAGCAAGTGCTGGTGGTAGGAGAGAGAGTGAGTGTTAACTGGGAGCATTTTTAAGAATGTAATCTTAATTATATAGAATGTAATGTAATGTAATATGATCCTCCATCTCCCAGTGCTCCCCCACTAGACCTCTCCGAAGTTCAACACAAGACCTATTAAGTATCTACAAACCTAAGTCTAAGACAGGGTGCAACCTATATAGCTGCCATCCCTCTATTGCATTGAATAAACTCCCACTAGAAATTAGGAACCTGACTCATCCCAAACAATTTAAGTTAGCCACCAAAGACTACTTTAAAAATCACTAGACCTGCTACTGTACCCAACCTCCCTGATTCACTACCTACCTCTATACTACTACCTAACAAACTTGTAATACTTAGCTGGAATAACATTCATCTTATACTTTTTGTAACCTCTTAACCCTGACTAGCAAACTTTCTATTTAACTTCCTAAGCTTTTACTTTACTCTGTCTACTTAATCTTATATTAGATGGATGGATCTTTGCCCTCTTTAAGTATTACAGCTGCCACTGCTTTCTTCCAGGGTGTTGGTACTTCTCGTCCTCTTAAGATACTGTTAGACAAAACCTTCCAGGTCTTTATAATTTTTTTCTCTCCTAGCTTCCGGAAAACCATCTATTCATTGGGACTTTCCTGTACATTGGTTGTACATCACAATTTTTGTCTCATCTCCTCCTATCTTAACTGTTAGTAATTGAGCTTCATCTAGCTCTAACATTTTCATATTTAATTCTTCCATAAACATTTCTGTGTGTATCTTTTCTTGATTTCCATATTCCTGTACGTGATGCAGACTTTCATAGAATTTCCAAAATATTTGTAATACTTACTGGATCTGTTACCTTCCTTGTTATAGACTGCCTAAACTTGACGGCAGCCCTTTCTACTTCCTGATGCTTGCGTCTTTGTGCTAAAAGTTTTTGTGCTCTAGTGTTATCATCAAAAAACAGTTGCTTAAAAACAATCCTTCTAAACTTGTGCATGTTATCGAGGTAATCCCTTATTTTCTGCTTAGCACCCTGCTCTTGATCCTCTTGTACTGTGAGATTCCCCCTATTCTGTAATACTTTAATATTTGTCAGTCCCTCTAAATAATTCTTGTTACTTCTTAAACGTAGCTCCTTTTCCTTCATCTCCACCCTATTTTTAAATTCCACCTTAATTTTATCCCACTCCCTAGCTATATTTTCAGAAGTAATTTCTGTCCTCTTGAATAGCTCCTGAGTAATCTCCACTACCCATTCCTTAAATTCCTCTCTCTTCAACATATAGGTGGGAAAGCGCCTGAGTCTCATTTTTATTTCATTACCCTGTGTTTTTATTGTACTTGTTATTGGCGCATGATCTGAAGTAGTTATTGGGTGCATATTGAGACCTTCAATTAAATGCACATGCTTCTGTGAAATGTAAAGTCTGTCTAGCCTAGCCCAGTTTGTATATCTTGGGGAATAATATGTAAATTCACTCCGAACACCTATTACTGCATTCACATCTTACATGCCAAATGTTTTCATAAATTTCTTCAACAATCTACTCTGCTTTGTTATACCTTCCCTTCTGGGCCCCCCAGATATAGCTTCACTGCTGCAAGTCAAACTCCAGTCCCCCACCTGTAAGTAATATTCCTTGCTGAAAACTGATTATTTCTCTCAGAATTTTCTTAAGCTCCGTTGTAGCACTTTTAGATGGAGTATAAATATATGCCAGTGTACCCCTCCTCCCTTGCCAGTAGCCCTTAGCACTACAAATCTGCCATTATTATCTTTTTATCCTCTTCTATCACTGTTGGTGCTCCTCTTGCAATTAATATAAGTACTCCTCTTTTCCTTTGTCCCAGGCATTCCGCTGAATAACCATCCTGAAATCCTTTCTTTATCAAATTTACATATTCAGTTCTTTCCAAGTGTCTCTCCTGTAACGTAGCTATTTGCACTCTACATTTTTTAGTTTGAATCACTATTCTTTCTTTTTTATCTGTGAGACCATTGTATTAAAAAGCTATTATTCCCACCTTTTGTGTATAATACTTTTTTGTTAAATGTCTAGTTCCATGTTTTGTGTTACATGCATACACTGTTTGGCAGGTTGAACTTTTATGTAGTTGTTTCTTGTCATATCCATTTCAGCCTATTTCACATCTTACACAATTTTTTTGTTTTATTGAAAGCTCTTAAAACAAAACAAAAAAAAACAGCCTCCAGTACCGCCTAAAACATATTAATTTAATACTAAAACACAAAAATGTGTACAAATTAAAATATTGATGTTTTACCCTCCTAATAGGAACACACGTCTCAAACTGACAGCCTAGACTTGATTTAACCTAAAAGAATGGTTATCAATGCTAAGACTCATGGTGCAGCCAGTGCTTCTGCTAAGTGCTAACTGGTTTTGTCTTATCTTTATAGCTCTCCCAGTTGGAAAAACCCCTGAATGATTTCAGAGAACATCATCTTGTGTAGCCAGTTTCTCTCTTTTCCCCCAGCCAATCATTCCCCACCAAATGGTAACCAATTTCTCTTTATCAGATTGCCTCCATGGAGGCATGAGAACCAGACAGTCGATTTCTCTTTATCAGATTGTTTCCATGGAGACATGGGGGCCAAATACAGAATTGCTACTAAGCATACATTCATTTGCTAGAAAAAGCCTCATAATATTCAGTATTCTTTTTCATTTATTTGCTTTCTCTTAAAACTTGTTACTGAATCAATATAAGGTCCTTAGTCCAGGTTTCACAGATAGTCTCTTTGTGGTCTTTTTTAACAGAAGAACAAGAAGCAGACTCTCCCTCTGTTTCACAGCTCACTTTTTTTGTTGGACAAACATTTGTGTTTCCTCCTTAGCATGTACTTCATCAAAAAATGACTGTGTCCTTGCAGGGAAGAATACCTTGACAGGCTGGGTACAGCAGTTTGAATCTCACACCTGCATCTCAAAATTCCCTGAATAGTGAAATGAATTTACTCCTGTTCTGTTTGGTGCACAGTGAGTAATCATTCTCTGCAAACACTCTGCTGTTTCCCAGTTTTAGTATTTTGTCCTCCTGTCACAGTTTTGTCTGAATCAACTCCAGCTGGTAAGATTGCATCTTTACCATTGAAGGGTCTAGGTTGCTTTCTCATAGCCAGGTTTGGAGCATACACACAAATTTTCAACTAACAACTCTTACTGTGGAATACCAATCCAATTGCTTACTTGTGCTTTAATAAAATTAATGCAGCCTGTTCCTTCCAGCTTCTCTTGTATAGCTGAAAATCTCAGGTTTTCCCTACATACTCTGTCATCTAATTCTGTTATTTTTTGAAATATGTCTTTCTTAGCAGTCTCATATTCAGCCAGCCTTTTCTTAATTTCAACCTCTGATTTTTACAGCTTTACCACCTCATCTGACTACTTGTTTAAAGCTTCTTCCATTTTTTCCAGCCTTTAGTTGTTTGTGTTGATACTAGTTGTTAGTGTATTTAACAGTGAATAAATGGTTGAAAGTAATTCTGTTACAAATATGCAAAATAAATAAGATATAAAATAAAGCTTGCTTAAATGTAGAAATAGAGTTTAGCAATATGTGATTATCATCCATACTAAAGGACTGTGGCTCGAAAAATAAGGAATTTGCTTAATGGCCATGTTTTCCTACAAAATTAGCAAGAATGTTTGCATTTTACATTGTCAGCAAAAAAGCTGACCTCTTACAGACTTAGCAAAAATGTAAAAAACAGGATGTATGCATTTCACATTGTCAGTAAGAAAGCTAACATTCTTCCTTAAAAATGGACAAAAGGAAAATGATCTGTACGTGTTTCTATCATATGACAATGTTAAGCAAAGAAGTTTGAATGGATGTGCCTTTATCAAGTTAGCAGTTGCACGCATTTCCCACAAAGAGGTTTCCTTAAAAGACAATATCAGTATTGTTTCTCTACAGGATGAAAACATATTTTTCTGCAAACCCCAGCAAACAGATGTTTTCTTACAAAGACCAAAATAGAATACCAAGGAGAAAAACAGGATGTAAAAACACTATAAAGAGACTATAGCAGATAACATTGCTAGAGGTGTTTGTGTAGGAACACACTTGTTCCAAGATAATATTGTATCTCTCACATCATCCATGCTGTTTGAGAAGTAAAAGTGGAACAGTGTAACTAAAGCTGCAACAGTAGTCCATGTGGTTTGTTATAAAAAGTTATTTATTGGCTACTGCTCTTAAAGTGACAGAATTTGGAGCTGCACCAGTGTATATTCTGCAAGTTTCTGTAGGCAACAGGCTGTGAATGCAATTATAACTAGACTTAGATTTCAGCAGAATCCAGCCAGCAAGACCTTGGTGTTTCAGTTCCAGCACAGTAAGCAGCACCATAATAATTAATTTTTCAATGGCGAGCCTAGCCTGCATTCGAACACAGTGGTAGTGATGCCTGCAGACAGTCACTTCAGTGAAGTTGCAGTAACTAACATTTGTACATGTGTGTAAATCCTAAACAGAAATACTGCAGTTTATGCAGCTTGTAGCAGTAAAGTTTCTCAGACATCTGAATCCAGATTGAGCCTGCATTGCAGGAAAGTTGCAGTGCCATAAATCCTCCAAGAAAGGTGGACATCTACTTTTCACAGCATCTCGCTGCCTGCTGTTTCACCAGCTTATCAAGTGAGACTGAAAATTTTCCAGCCATCTGCAACAACAGCCTGATAACCTGTTCTGTTGCTAAGTGGTATGACCTTTTTCTGTGTCACATTTTTAGTATGGATGCTAGTAGACAGTATTCAAGCAGGTGTAAGCCAAGCTTTACTCTTAATGTAGCAGAACAACCAAATAAAATGTGGAGTAAACTGCAATGTTGGTATACACTGCACATTAGTAAATGTAAAACCTTATTAGGATAAGTTGATAGAAAGGCATTATGCAAATGTATTACAATATCTGACTGGTGTCTCAAACAAAATCATATGTGGTATGACAAATGTTGATGGTGTAAATCATGTGAAACTGCTTTCTGTGTACAATGTTATAACAAATATAGTGCATGCCATTATTCAAAGGTTAGACTGTGCAAACATTTTAATGGTAAAGAACCAGGAAAAGTTAATATGCTTACATTATATTCAGATGTTGAACAGTTATGTCCTGTCACCACATGTAAAAGGTTTATTTCAGAGTTACAACAGGAGTCAAATCAGTTACTGACAGAACCTCCAGTATATCTTGTTACAAAAGAATGTAATAAACTTCAAAAAGACCGATACAATGAGTTCAGGGAGTTTAGACAAGTTATACACACATTTTTTTCAAAATTGCATAAGAGTTTTAGATTCAGCAGAACAGGTTACTGAAACATATAAGGAATACCATGCAACATTACAGAAAACACTTGAACAGGAGTTACAGGATAAAGAAAATAAATTAGCTGAACTGACAGAGACTGACTTCCTGCATACAACAGCTGAGCTTAAGAAAACATTGCAAAAGAGCAGGAAACTACATCTAATCTGTACAAGAGAGATATATTTTATAATATGTTTGTGTTTTGAAAATGGTTAAGCATACATAGCAGGATCTGATGTATGGGGAAATCATTCACAAATGTTTTAAAACTTTCATTCAGTTAAAGCAAGACATTTATCTGTACAACAGTAAAGTATAGCATATGACTGCCATTTTCATAGCATAGTCAAAAGGTAAACAAAACAGTTCTAGTGCATAACAGTAAAACTCTGAAGTCACAAGATTGACATGCATGTATTTTCTTTTCATATAAAGTACATCTGTTAAAATGCACAAGGGAAACGGCAGACAGCAGCAAATAAAAATCATGTAAATGTAAACATCTGTTAGTTAAGCCGATATCTATTTTTTTACAATTTTTTATAATTGTATAGTAACACCACACCAAACAGTTAAAGTTCTGAATTTTCAAAAGAAATAAAATCACAGATGGTATTAGTCAATCAGTCTTTGTAAAATGAATGGCAGAGCAGTTAAATGAATAAAAAAATATTGAAATCCATGTTACAAGAATATGTAAGTTAATTGTAAAATAATGTCTATGTAGAATAAATGCATAGCTATGGAAATCACAAATACTTATATTTGTAAATGTTTTATAACTGCATTCTAATATCAAGCTGCAAATGTATTAACAGATTATTAAAGGAAAATGCTAAAAGGGTTAACTATGGTCTACAGAGTCTAAAATGTGAGCTCAGACCTTCCCAGACTGGATAAATAGTTACAGGAAATATTGAGCAGCTAAGGTAAAAAAACAAGACTGATTGCCAGACAAGTGGCTTGAGTTTTTCTAAAACATTGTTATTAAAACATAATTGTTAAATGTTCACATGCAACACTATTTGGTAATTGTAATAAAACATCACAATTGTGCATATGTCACTGATAATCTTTTTGCAGGTAAATGTTAAAAGTAAAAAACCTCAGTTATATCAAGTACAGCCAGCAGATGGGCTATAGTATACATACAGTTCAAATAAAGTATACAGGAGGGTACAAATAACTACTAGTAGTAGACAACAAAGGCAACAGAAAAACATATTCTGTCATTGAAAACAGCCAAATAATTATCAAATCAGACAAAGGTAGTAACATAATAAAGCAGATGTATAACCAAAGCGTTGGACTGGCATGCATTCTATTCTCACAGCATAAAGTAAATAAGCAATACTGCAGTACTACAGGGGGAGGGCTACTTCAGTTTTACACGGACTGTGTGAACAGTATTGCAAAAGGGTCTGAAATAGAGCTACAGGAAGAAAAATAATATCTCATTCCCTCTTGACAGTACTCTTTTGGGGGGGGAGGGGAAACCAGTATTAGTACATTAGAACTACTGGTAAACAGATTAAACCTGACAGGCCAAGATATTTTATTCTTTAGGATTAAATTGCATTTACAACCTGTTAAACTGTAAAGCTATACAAGAGATGGTTTAAAATTGCTTTATTAAAGCTATACAAGAGAGAGTAAAGATATGTAAAAAAATGAGCAATGCTGGTCACTATTTTTAATATGTTTTTGGCAAGACAATGTTGGTATGCAAAAAGCATGAATGTTTCTAATTGCTGGGTATGTAGTTGCCTCCGGTGGCTATTCCACTAGATACTTCTAAAGAGACATAACATTTTTCAAAGATTTTGCTTGATGTTAATGTTGCTAAATTTGTAATATTAGATTAAATGTACTTTGCAGTACTTTCCTACACAAACACCTCTAACAAGTTTATCTGCTATAGTCTCTTTTCAGTGTTTTTACATCCTGTTTTTCTCCTTGATATTCTATTTTGGTCTTTGTATGAAAACATCTGTTTGCAGAAAAATATGTTTTCATCCTGTAGAGAAACATTACTGATACTGTCTTTTAAGGATTAAGAGGGAATGAGATATTAACCATTTTCAAAACACAAACATATTATAAAATATATCTCTCTTGTACATATTAGATGTAGTTTCCTGCTCTTTTGCAATGTTTTCTTAAGCTCAGCTGTTGTATGCAGGAAGTCGGTCTCTGTCAGTTCAGCTAATTTATTTTCTTTATCCTGTCACTGCTGTTCAAGCGTTTCCTGTAATGTTGCATGGTATTCCTTATATGTTTCAGTAACCTGTTCTGCTGAATACAAAATAATTCAATGTAAATAAAATTAATAGCTAATAAATATGTGTGAAAAACTATGTTTAAAAAAAAATGGGTCCAGGGTACCTACTATATTGAAATGCATGATATATACTATATAGGACACATTGTAAAGTAACAAGTTCAAAAGTAATATGTCAAGTTGTAATTTTATCACGAATTATAATTTTATCACTGGTTTTTAGACAACCATTTTATCCATACCAGTATTGGTTACCCCAGTTAGAGGAAAATTATATTAAAATATTGTACTCGTACAGCTAATGGACTAATATGTAAACAGCATTCTTTAGTTCATTTCACTGTCAATAAAGTTTATGTGCAGTTCAAAAATATGACCACAATGTTATGGTTAAAATGACATTGAAACTGTATATTTTCAGCAGTGTATAAATGCTTGCAGTAGCACATAGTTCTTGTCTCTTATAGATATTAGTCTATCTCTAATCTTTTGGTATAAAATGATTAATAAATGTAAACAGTTAATTTGACAGCTGCAAAGAGTTAATGGAACAGTTCTAAGTCATAAATGAAATTCTGTGATTTTGAAAGAATAAATTAATCAAGTTAAAAAATAAAACTAAAGCAGACATAGCCCATAACTGGTGAAATATTTTCACAGAATGTTCTGCAAAAGAAAAAGTTGTTAGATACATTCAGTTTTGGTAGTAAAACTTAATGTCATTGTATTAACTATGTAAAATTGCATTTTGACTTGTATCAAAAGAAGACTAAAGGTTTTGTTCCTTAATATGTTTTCTGTAAAAAAAAAATAAAAAGAGGGAATTGTTAGAGTGTATTTAACGGTGAATAAAAGGTTGAAAGTAATTCTGTTACAAATATGCAAAGTAAATAATTTTTAAAATAAAGCTTGCTTAAATGTAGAAATAGAGTTTTAGCAATATGTGATTAGCATCCGTACTAAATGACTGTGGCTTGAAAAATGAGAAATTTGCTTAATGGCCATGTTTTCCTACAAAATTAGCAAGAATGTACGCATTTTATATTGTTAGCAAGAAAGCTGACCTCTTACAGACTTAGTAAATATGTAAAAAACAGGATGTATGCATTTCACATTGTCAGTAAGAAAGCTAACCTGCTTCCTTAAAAATGGACAACAGGAAAGCAATATGTATGTGTTTCTATCATATGACACTGTTAAGCAAAGATGTTTGAATGGACATGCCTTTGTCAAGTCAGCAGTTGTACATGTTTCCCACAAAAATGTTTCCTTAAAAGACAGTATCAGTATTGTTTCTCTACAGGATGAAAACATTTTTCTGCAAACAGATGTTTTTATACAAAGACCAAAATAGAATACCAAGGAGGAAAACAGGATGTAAAAACACTGTAAAGAGACTATAGCAGATAAACTTGTTAGAGGTATTTGTGTAGGAACACACTTGTTCCGAGGTAAGATTGTATGTCTCACATCATCCATGCTGTTTGAGAAGTAAAAAGTGGACCAGTGTAACTAAAGCTGCAACAGTCGTCCGTGTGGTTTGTTATAAAAAGTTATTTATTGGTTACTGCTTTTAAAGTGACAGAGTCTGGTGCTGCATCCGTGTATATTCTGCAAGTTTCTGTGGGCAACAGACTGTGAATGCAATTATAATTAGACTTTGATTTCAGCAGAATCCAGCCAGCAAGACCTTAGTGTTTTAAGAAGACTTCCGTTCCAGCACAGTAAGCAGCACCTTGATAATTAATTTTTCGCTAGTCAGTTAGTGAAATTTACCCATAATGGCAAAAGTCTACGAGACTTCTCTGTCAAGTTTCTGTTTTCACACTGGAAGAGCTAGTATTCAGCTGTTACTCAATGTGTAGCCATCTTGGAACTTGAGTGTTCTTCCTTTATTGTAGTTGCCACCTCTATTGTGGCTTGGATGCAGTGACATTGCAGATCCTTGGGATCTGGTGCAGCCCTCCAATTCTTCATTCTTCTCCATATTTTTATGTAGCACTATGCTGCTGTATCTACCATGATTTGAGATATCATTTTGGTGAACTTGTCAAATTTTTGCTCTGCCTTACCTGGCCTAGACTTCACAGGTATGTATCCTAAGTTTCCCATTTTATATTTATTTATTGCTTTTGCTGACTGGGTAAGTCCTACTG
Organism: Protopterus annectens; assembly: GCF_019279795.1. Taxonomy (NCBI): domain Eukaryota; kingdom Metazoa; phylum Chordata; order Ceratodontiformes; family Protopteridae; genus Protopterus; species Protopterus annectens. Next base: position 1,232,812,245 of record NC_056729.1, on the reverse strand, counting down.
GGTAGAAACCCCCATTTTCAGCATATGCCTGGGAGAAAAGCTTCATAAGATACAGAGAGTAACATAAATAGATACATATTATAATGAATCATTTGAGTACACAGTAATAAAAAAAAGCAAAGATTGAGCATGCAGTAGTGAGAAAAACATTTTCAAGATACATTTGAATATTCAGGATATAAATAGTCAGGATACATTGAGCATACAGTAGTGAGAAAATAAAAACATTTTCAAGATGCATATGAATATTCAGCATATTTGTGATACAGGCAATAAAATAATATGAGATTCATTCAGAGTTGGATCAGAATGTCTGTTTGGACTAATGCAGTGTATACCCGTAGCATCTTAATATAATATGACAGTGGTAAAGTGAAATTTCATAAGAATGCAAAGTTGAGGAGAGTATGGTACAGTTTTATGAGGCCACCTAGGCATAATAGTACAGAATAAAATAGAAGATTTTGGTGTAGGTAGTCATTTTAGAGTAGAATGTGATAGAGTAAATAAGGATAGTTTAGGGGGATTAGCCATCAGGTGCATGAGTAATGCCATGAGAAGGTGGTCTTTCAGTAGTAGCGTGAAACATTTCAAGCTGTTATTTTGTCTGGATGAGAGAGTATGGAATTCCAAACTTTAGAGACATGCAAGGAATACAGCGAGTCATCTGCAATGTCATCCAGTGTAAATGGGTACAGTAAGAATTTGTTAGTAGAGTGAGTCCTGTATGGTCTTTTTGACTTTATGCAAGAAACACTGTAACTTGAGTCTTAGTGGCAAGCAAGCTGCAATTACATTTCTAACAGTGGCATTTGTGGCGCTCCTTCTGATGCTGCAATTTCATCTTCAGAGTGTGACACTCAGTCTTATAGATGCTATGTCACTGGCCAATATACATCTTGGTAAATAACTCTCACTTGTTGCATTTTAGCCATCCACATCCAAGAGCTCTGTTTTTAAGCTGCCATCCATTTAGGCATTGGTTGTATCCCCAGGATAATTTAATTTCTGTTTTTTTTTTTTTTTTTTTTTTTTTTTTTTTTTTTTATTACTACGTTACAGGTTTGCACTGTCATACGTATATCAATTTATGCAGAATACAGAAAGATGCACAGCATTTCACTGATAGAAATGGGAAGGTACCTAGTAGAGTATGCAAGATATTAACAGCTGCAAATGGAAAGGCACAATGTGGTAGTTGTGTCGGGTGACTTAATAGTGATAATTACATTGGAAGAGGGTATTAAAGAGAAGGGCCAAGCGGATAGTAGGAGGAATAACAAGAGCCACCATAAAAAAGTTATTCTGTATGGTTAATTTGACCCTTTGTGTAGTTTTGCTGAGTGCACCTGTACTGATGCATTGCCTGCAGGCTGTTTAGGGGACAGACAGAATGGTTCAGATTTTACATTGGATGATTCATGAAGAAAGACTTCTCAACTTCATATGAATGTCACTGGTTAAAGGAGGCAGAAGTGTGGTACAAACTTTCAGATACCTGAAGGGAATTAAAGTCTAGGAGGAGGAAGCACCTTAAGGAAAAAAAGTAGGAATTATCTAGAAGTAGACGCATGTCTCAGATGAAATTCAGAAATGTGTATTTTTTTTTTGTCTGGGTGTTGTGAATACATGTTGCAGACATTTTTTTTCCTTTTTAGGTATATCCTCAGATAGCTACTGAAGCCCAGCATTTTTAACCATGTTACTACCACAAACTTTCTTTTTAACCTGTCCCCAGATATATACTTCTGCATGCATGTGTGCTCATATGCTTACAGACTCGCAACTGGTCATAAACATTTGCACACACCCCTCCATTACAAGTAGGTTGGGGCAGTGGTTACCCATATTCCTCATCTTTATGTAATAATTCCAGTGTCTTAACAATATTGGTTCAGCTGTTTAGCATTAAGTAGTAAAGAGAAGTAAATTTAAAATCTTCCTTTTTTTGCCTGTATACTAGATATCCCCAGGTTCAGTGTACAGAAAGTTTGGGCTGACAAATTTGGCAGACTGGCCTTCAGATAGGTTGGTTTCAGGAGATTAAACTGGTTCCAGTGTTGAGTCATGAAGAGGAACATTGTAATGTAGAAACAGGGTAGTTTTAGTTGGGAGCAGTATGAAGGTATATTATTGACTTGAAACTTGCAGTTTATTAAGTAGATAAGTGAATTGTAGGAGGATTAGGCTTGGTGAAAGCTGGTATCTGCTGTCATGTTTTGCATTTCTAGTTTGCATTATACTACTGTTTTTTGTATGCATCGAATGTTGGTACTTTTAAGTGTTCATGGGATAGCTGCAGAGTGTAAAAACTATTGATTCACTTCTTGAACCCTTCCTTTTTGTTTTTTGTCTACAGGGTCAAGTAGTAGAAAATTTGAAAGCACAAGCACTTTGTTCCTGGACTGCAAAAAAAGACAACCATTTGAACTTTTCCAAAGAAGACGTAATCAATGTTCTAGAGCAGCAGGAGAACTGGTGGTTTGGAGAAGTTCATGGAGAAAAGGGCTGGTTTCCCAAATCCTATGTTAAAATATTGCCTGGAAATGACAGCAAACCTGTTGAGTAAGTACTCTTGTCATTGCATTGTGTTTTTTGATTAGTTCATAATCAGTAATTCATTAGAGAAGAGGCTTTTTTGAAATTCTTTTAAATTTGCTTTTCAGACCTTTCCTCCAGTTTTATTATCCCTAGTATCTCTAACTTAGACCCATTTCATAGGAAACAGGAAATACAAGACCATTAGATCAGAGGCCATGTGTGCCTTGCCAATAACCACCCTCCAATTTCACTAAGCTTTTCAAGGAGGATAAGGCCACGGGCAAGGCCTGTAAGTCCTGGAATGTATTTTAGGCTATCCATCCAATTGTCTAACGCATGTTTGAAGGTAGACAGGGCATTTCAGTGCTTCACATGTAAAAGGATTTTCTTCCAGAACAAGGGAAGGTTTTAGGTGATAAACGATCTCTTCATTTAGTTTTATTTATTCTCTGATATAAATTCAAATCTCTTATTGTAGTGTTGATTGTACAGTTTGACATATCAAGAAAAAGGAGATCTTGCATAATGAGATCCCTGAGGGCATGCAAAATAAGGCATAAATATCCCCTCGAAGTTCTTAATACTAGTGAGTATAAGGAGAGTGACTCCAGCCTTTCCTGATAGCTAAGATCTTAAAAGACAGAGATTTTATATGGGAATCTTTGTGGTTTTGTGACTTTTTTGATGTGTTTAATGAGACATGTACTACCAAAAGGTGCATTATATTCTGTAATGAGTTTAACCAGGGCAGAGTGCATGGGAACAATAACTGCCTTGATTTTGGAAGAGATACCCTTGATGATTAATTGTGATGTCCTTCCATAGGTCAGCATTGTGGTATTCCAATACTTTTGGGATTTGATGTATAGAAAGCCTTTGGAAGTTAATGGATATAGACCACCTGGGACCATTACTCCCTAAAGCTTGGTGGGCTTAAACAGATTTTCATCTTCTTTAAATACAGTTCTCTTCATTAGCCCAGATTTAGAAGTCATATTTGCATACTGTTGGAGATAAGCAGTGCTTTTTGGTCAGCTCTGAGATTTGTGATGATCAGAGAACATAAATTGTACCGTTATTTAGGAAAGTGCTGATTTTGCTAAGGCCACAAACATCAGTGCTATTGAATTATTGTAACCATTCCGTAGTATGAGATGTGATGGTGACATCACTAAATTGTGAGAGTTTTGGCTGTACATTCATGAGGATTCTGCAAGTTTTAAAAGCTTTACCCACTAGCATCACAGTTGTATGTCTGTACATATGTTCATAGCTCAAATGCTAGATATTCTGTCACACCACCACCACCAGTTTCTATTCAGAGTTCTTTATCTTGGAAGAAAGTAAAAGGGAATCATTAATAAAATAAGTTGTCTGCTTTTTTTGAAAGTGGAGACAATACTTTGAAACATTACCTTATGCTTGCCAAAACATTGCCACATGCCTGTAATCAGAACCAGAACTTACTTAAACCAGGTTCTTAAAATGTTTAAGGCATAAATCAATCACTATCTGTTGTCTATTTAGTTTTTAATGTTATGTCTATTTTGGGAACATCATATGTTACTTGCCTTGCAAGTGACTTGAGGTTTAGAGGGCTTGGAACATTCCCAGAATTTCTGGCATTTACTGGAGGCACACTGACAGTGTGCTAGGTTGAGGTCTTGGTTCAGGAGGAGTCCATTTAATTACAGTGAGAGAGCCCTCCACTTCTGTGGCTCCCCATCCCCTTACAGTGTATCTTGGGTCTCATTGTGGTAGTTGCGATACTGCTCACTTTGTCCCCTTTTTTGTTCTTGAGCCCTACTTAGTGTGGCCTCCCTAGTTTGTCTCTGTGAATGGCCTGTGGAAATTATGGGTATTGGGAAAGGAGGTGGTTCAGCCTTTTTAGTCTCTTTCCATGTGAGCTCTTTTTTGAAGGAATTGGGCAAAGCAGGATGTGATGTTAGAATGCCTGCATGAACAGGAGTGGACTTTGATCACATCTGTGGAGCAGGTCTTCACTGTGGCTCTCTGGAGACTATCTCTGTTGCTTGCTGAGGGGAAAATGAGCTTTCTTTCCAAACTCTCCTCACACTACTAAAGGGATGGTGCTTACATGGTTCTTTTGGTTAGGTCCCATTCCTTGAGAAGGCCTGGTACCATATCTTTTCTTCCTTGGAGCTGAAGCAGTATAAGTGGGTTTTAGCATTTAGCTAAGCCTCTTATGCCCTTGTGTTTGATGCCAAGAAAGTCAGAAGTCTGTGGTTTTGCTTCCATATCTTGTGCTTGAATTCATTTTGCATTATTAATTCTGCAATGCCACATTGGGGGGGGGGGGGGGTGATGCAATCCTAAGGTGCCATCTTTCAGATGAACTGTTAAACCAAACAGTCATGAATAGGTGGTAGTTTATGTAGACACTGAAGATCCTGTAGTGCTTATCAAAAAGTGTAGAGTGCTTTTTACGATTCCAAAATACAAATCAAGTAAAGATTCATCTCACTACTTCAGACTGTTACAGCCAAAGAAACCTTTACAACATAGGTGGGAGTAGCTGACAAAAAAGTAATATAAAGTCACACAGCAGAACACACCCATCCAATAATCTTTCAGGCCTTTCCACCTCCCTTTTGTTAAGCCACTTCATCTTGTATAATAGGACGACATGTCAGCCTTTCCCAACTTGCCACAGACAGACTTGGTTGGTCTGTAAACCTAGTTCATCTCTTTTTCTAGAATATATTCATAAGTTTGAATGCCATTCACAGAGACAATATTCAGTGTTCTAAACAGAAAAGATACAAGAGAATGTAAGTGGCCTAAACAGAATAATTTTAAAATGAATTGTCACACTTGGTGACTTGTCTTTTAACACCATCACATGTGGCACAAAGTGTAGATTAGCATTTCTGCCCTACTAGCGAACATTTTAGAGTATGAATTTGAATTCAAAATGTTATTTTCTGTTAGTGTATTGTCACACTTTACGAGTGCATCAAGGTGGATAAATTAACTGCCCAATGCACTTTTTCCTAGTCACTTCATAGTTATTTGAATTGTGTTTTTAATAAAATGCTTTAACTTTTTATTCATTTCATAGCCCAAATAAATTTAGGATTTCCCATGTTGACTTCAGCTAAGGGCTGTTCCATAGACTTTAGAGAGCACATTTCTGTGCCTTTGCAAAATGTGTCCATTAAAGCCTATGGGCACATTTCATGTTTTCACTGAGTTGATGTCATTGAGGTTAAAAATCATCTTTAACTTTCAGTGGCATCAGCGCAGTGAAAACAAATTTAACAGCAGCTAATTAAAGTTCATACTCTCACTAAAATGTTCGCTAGTAGGGCAGAAATGCTAATCTGCACTTTGTGTCACATGTGATGGTGTTAAAAGACAAGTCACCAAGTGTGACAATTCACTTTAAAATTATTCTGTTTAGACCGCTTACATTCTCTTGTATCTTTTCTGTTTAGAACACTTAATATTCTCATATATCTAATTTGTAGTGTTCCTTTATCCTACTTCAGATTATAAAACATATTGAGTAGTTTTCCTTCACATTAGACTTCCTAGAAGTAGCTGCCTAATATTTCATCTTCAATTTCGTAGATAGTTTATTATGTAATAGTCACCACATAAAATGCTATATACCGTTAATTGTAAGATGTCTGCAGCTTTGTTGGTTTTATGAATTCTGATATCCCCATTGTGTGTTCCTAGAACTAAATAACTTTCCACTGTCATGTTGCACTAGTTCATAAGTTTATAGATACTTACTCGGGTATTGATCCATGAGGATCTTCAGAGGCCTTGCCATGCATTCTCAAGAGATTTATTTGCTCTAGTATTATAACTACAATTAACACAGAGCCCTTGTATTTTAAGTACAAATAACCAGATCTGGGCAGACATTTACATGTTACCCTTATGCAAAAGGGGCAAGGGTGCTAATCTGGATGCGAAAGTTGTTTCCCTTCCATTCGTCCAGATTATGCTTGAGTAGGGTAGTATGTGAACTTTGCTTTACGTGGAGAGAAAGACTGTTCCAGCGAAGTGATATCCTCTGAAAGATATTTGCCCTGCACGCATATTCTGTTCAAGTTGCAGAAGAAGTTAATATTTATTGAGCAGATGTTTCTGCCACTGTTGGACTTGCGAATGTGTAGTAGGTCTGAAAGGATGAGGTCAGTTGAAACTCTGTGAGCGAGGCAGAGATCTGCCCCTCAGTAGTCTATATACTGAAAGGAGGAACAAAGCTTTGAGATGGCCAGTGTAGCTTTTATGATTTAGGCCCTTTTCTTGGTGAAAAAGCATTGTGGTCATTTAAGTTGTGCTAGGTATATACCAAAGGGGGCATTATAGTCAATGACTGGCCTTATAAATGCAGAATGCAGTTGAATAATCACCTCCATGGTCTTGGATGCCATACCCTTACAGAAAAGTTGTGCAGTGAAAAAGGACCTTCACACAGTAGTAGTTGCATTGTGATCAAAGAGCACTTCATAGTGTACATGGTTTACCAGGTCCCTAACTATTGGATACGTTTTAAAAGATATATTTCAGTGTGATAGTTGCCAGGGAATGTCATGCATGCTGGAGAAATACTGTTCTACATTTCTGGTGTTTAACTTTTAAGCCATTGTTTTGATGCCAACCATTTGTTTAGGAAATGCCATTTAGAAGTATTTTGGTATCTTCTGGAGAGTTTATGATGACACCAAATTTTCAGTCATCTACAAAGCTGGTCAGCCACAAGCACTTAACATTAGATCTGATAATGTCATTTTCATTCATTACTCAGTGTATGGGTCTTGGATTGGATCCTCGGATCCGACTCTGCCAGTCTTGTTTAGATTCTTGGATCTGACACTCAAGCTCCTCACTTTACCCATAATGCCTCTTGCTTGCCTGATTACCTCAGATCTTTTTTACTGCTCTAATGATTTGGTCTGGATTGCATTCTCTCGAGCTCTAGGGTTGCCAGGATAGGTATTGTGAGTAAAAATAGAATTGAATTTTTATTTTTTCTTATTCCTAATTGTACCTGTTTAGTCTTTCCTCTGTTCACTCTTCTTTTACCTTTGTTGTTGCAGTTTAGATAGTTTTATTGTTATTTCTACCATTGTTGGTAGATAATCATTTTCTTTTTCCCTTCTTCTTTGCTATATAGAAAAAAAAAACTTTTTATTCAATAACTTGGCTGTTGTTTAGTTGTTGGTATGGCTGACAAGCCTACCGGTTTTAAGAAATGCACTTCCTGTGGGCATAAGATACCCAATTTTGATGCCCACAGGGAGTGTGTATATTGTTTAGACCCTTTTCATTTGCAGGTGCCTTGCGAGATATGTGTTGACTTTAATTTGAGGGTAATTCATGACTGGTGGAATAAGTTGGTCCTGAAGGGCCTTTTGCCAGCTCCTCCTTCCACTATTGCTTCTACTTCTGGGGCTTAAACCCCCTTCAAAAAAGCAAAGGTCATTGGAGCCCAGGGAGCACACTCCTATGTGGTCTCCTGGATCTGCTCCATGTTCAGAGCCGCTCTCCAAATCAAAAAGGTATTGGATCCAACAACCTCTACAATAAAGTCTCCTCTGATCTGGAGTCCTAAATTTTCTCTGGAGCCTGTCTCCCCTAGACTAAAGTCTCCATTTTTATGGGAGAATGCCAGGAAGTTGTCCCACCTTTCTTCCATATCATTGTCTCAATCAGGTCCTCCAGAAGTCTTTCTGAGGTAGATGTGGACAGGATGATGAGGAAGTTCCTTGGAGCACAAATCCAGATGGTGTTGCCGGCTCTGTCTCCCATCGCATCTATGAGACTTCAGCCACCTTCACACCCTTTAGTAACCCCTTCTTCAATCCAACCCACTGTTTTGGAGCCATCTGATATGAGACTACTGAGAGTTGGTGGCAGATCCAAAGATACCATATTCTGCTTTGACTCGGATGATTTCCTGTGTCCTGTTTGGCTCCAGTCCCCACTGAGCAAGATGAATCTCAGAGCTGAAGCGTAGATACCAGATTGGGAGGTTGACTTCAACTCCGAGGTTTTTGTAGCCATCGCATCCCCTTGGAACCTTGGCACTGAACAGCTCGGGTCCATCTCACACCTTGGAGGAGAGATCATGGAGGTGTGGAGAACTGGCTGAGCTGTATGCTTCAGCTCTGGCAAGGTTGGTTTCTACTTTTCTTGGACACACTGCCTGTGAGGTAGTGGAGAGGGTTTTCTCCCATCCCAGGTAATTTTCTACTTTCACTTCCTCAGATCCTATACCAATTCCCCCCCCCCCCCAATGGATTTGAGCTGTAAGTCTCATCACCATTCTCCACAAGGACAGCCAGCCCAAAAGAACTTGGCTGCGCTCCCCCCACTTAAATATTCTCACTCTGAGGTCACACTACATACAAACACACACAAAACACCACCACACAAGCTACTTTCGCTTCACACACACACATCACAGCAACAAAACACACTGATACACACTACAGCCCCTACCCAAACCCCTTACACACACACACACACACACACACACACACACACACACACACACACACACACACACACACACACACACACACACACCTGAATACATGACCATAGTGGAATTTTAGAAGCGTGAAATTCAAAACCAGTATTCAAGGTTTTGAATTTCGCACTTCTAAACTTTCGCTATTATATGGATTCGGCTTCTTGGGCTCAAAATACTGATTTTCGACATTTCAGTATTTCAAGCTTCTGAAGGGAACCCCAAGGGTTGCATATTCCATTTGTGTTCATTCCTAGGGACTGCAGTAAATCTTTCGAAGTTCCATCTTCAAACAGTTCAAGTCTTGGAGTTTTATAGGAGCTTGTCTGGACACAGCCAGACAGTTCACATTCTTACCTAAGAGAAGAATTCATTCTCTATGGTTGCATGTCAGACAGATTCTGGACCATCCCTGTCCTTCAGCGAGACTGGTTCTTCAAGACTTAAGTTCAGTGGCTGCAGTGATCACCGTTATTACCCATGGCTTGCCTTCACTTGAGAATTCTCCAGTGGACCTTGTCGGTACAATGGTCAATGCTTAGACATCCTTTGTTTTTGTTTGCAGCTCTCGGGTTGTGTGGTTATCAAATCCCATAAAGATTTCATGAGCCTGCAAGAACTCCTTACTTTGGTGGATCCAGTTCATTGAACTTTGTCAAGGACATCTATTTATATTTCCTCCCCCGAAGGCCATGGTGACTACAGATGCCTCCCAATTGGGGGGGGGGGAGGGCATTTCTTGCAATGGACTGTTTAGGGTACGTGGTCCCCCCAGGAGAGACTGATTTGCATGTTAATTTCTTAGAGTTAAGATTGGTCCTGTTAGCCTTGCAGGCCTTTCAAAACTCTCACCCTCTAGGTACGATTGCTATCCAGACAGACAATATGTCAGTAGTTTGGTACATCAACAAATGGGTGGAACCAGATCTTATCCCCTTTGCCGAGATGCAATGAGAGTCTGGCAGTGGGCGATCTCCTCCAACCGCTTTCTTGTAGCACTTACACATTCTGGGAAAATTCATCCTCTCAGCTGAGAAGCTCAGCAAAACTGATAACCACACAACCCGAGAGCTGCAAACAAAAACAAAGTCCAATACTTAACAACGTTGCTCCGATACAGTGAAGGCTGTCCCTTTACCCACGCACCACACTGCTTAGGTGATCCAAAAATCGATCTCAAACGGATATTTTGAAAAATTTATTGTGACCAAAACGTAAGATACATAAAATAAGGTACTTTAAACACATAAAAAGAAAAGTAACTGATTTAGCGCTTTCATTTCCTGTACCCGAGACTTCCTCAGAATCCAGTTACCATTGACAAATCTTGCATTATATATCACAGTATAGTCAACCCATTGGTTGAGAATTGAGCAATTATATAATTAATTGCATATAGTTATGAATTCATTGCATATAGTTATGAATTAAAAGGGCTAGGCTTTAGTAGAAAATCTAAGCAACACTGCAAAAAACATTGTGTGTAATAAAGGTTGTTGAACAGTACTACCTATTAAAGATACAGGAAAAAACAAAAATAATGTACTGTTATAATACCAAAAGAACAATTATAAATAGGTGCATATTGTTTTTGTTATTAAAAACCCTAAAATCACAATTGATGTTGATATGAAAAAATATATAAATGCATATATATGGTTTAATGGAAAAATATTGTGTTTGCTAAAACCATCCCTATCCAATGATTATTGTATAGGTGATTAAATAGGTAAATAAACATTTTGTTAAATAACTGTATATAAAATATATATGTGTATAAATGTATATGTCTATTCCAATATATGTAAAAGAAATAAATAGAAATAAATATGATTGAATGTATATTACAACATACTGGACCTGATCATCACCAACATGGGGACTCTATGCTCCAGACCAGAAGTGTATCCCTCACTGGTAAGATCAGACCATAAACTAATCTCACTGGATATTCACATCCCGACCCCACCCCCTGCCCAGAAAACCACAGTGAAAAACTTCTCTAAAGCAAATTTCACACTCCTCAAAACCGAGGTGGAATCCTTCAAAGCCCCCGGGCCTGTGGAAAATATGGCCCAGACCGCAGAATCCTTTATAATTGCATTCTATGAACACCTTCAGGAATGCATGGATCATGCGTTCCCAAATAAAACCAAGACCCAATCCTCCAAAGGCAGACGTCCTGTCTGGTGGACCCCAGCCATAAACAAACTATACAATAGAAGGAGGAAGCTACTAAATGATAGAGCAAAATCCCAAAAAGGGAAGGCATCACTGATCAGTATTAGCAAAAAACTACGGGCACTCATAAAATTGATTAAGGCCAGCTTCGAGAGAAAAATTGCACAGGACACTAAGGATAATCACAAGGCTTTCTTTAGTTATGTTAGGAACCTGGGTGGTAATTCCCAGATATGCTCAGCATTAGTCCAAAATGACAAAAAATACACTGAACCCACAGACATTGCCAACATCCTAGCTTACAGGTTCAGCGCAAACTCCCCCCACCAAAAGGCAAATATCTATCCCAGCAGAGTGCTGCCCCCCTGACATCTCAGATGCTCAGGTCAGAGCCGCCCTCTCCAAAGCAAAAAACACAGCATCAATGGGACCAGACGGCGTCCCGGGCTGCGTCCTACATGAACTCCAAGAAGAGCTAAACCCAAACATAAAACTACTGTTCAATCTCAGCCTTACTACAGGATATGTGCCCAAAGAGTGGCGTACAGCAACAGTGGTCCCTCTCTATAAAGGTGGTGCCTCAACGGATCCTGGAAACTATCGCCCCATAAGCCTGACTAGCTTGGTCTGCAAAGCTATGGAAAGGATCATCATGGACCTCATAAATAAAGATATTGGGGACCTACAGACACTGGATCCTACCCAGTTTGGCTTTGTTAAGGGCAGATCCTGCCTCTTAAACCTGGTTGATTTCTTTGAAACAGTCACCAAGGCCATTGACGAGGGAAGGTGGTCCACACAGCCTACCTGGACCTCGCAAAGCCTTCGATACAATACCCCACTCGGGCATTATAGATAAGCTCACCAGCTTAAATATAACCCCTATGTCACTAGATGGATTGCAAACTGGCTCAAGGACAGAACCCACATGGTTAGAATTGCTGGAGCCATGTCAGACTCCAAACCAGTTACAAGTGGTGTCCCACAAGGCTCAGTCCTGGGACCTCTCTTGTTCGGTATATATTTCTCGGAGGTACAGGCCAACACGGAAGGACTGTGGCTGACCAAGTTCGCAGATGACTGCAAACTGGGCGCCATAATCGACTCTCCAGCCGACACAAGCATCCTCCAAAAGGGCCTCATAGAAACAGACAACTGGTGCCAGAGCCATGGCCTCAAGCTAAATGCCAAAAAGTGTATAGTCATCCCCTTTGGCAAAAACAAAGTGCCCACAAATTAACACATAGGTGGTAATCCATTAAATACAGAAGAAGTAATTAGGGACCTGGGGACCCAAGTTGATAGCAGTCTCTCATTTGACAACCACATGGCCAAAGTGGTTAGAAAAACATTTTATATAGCCCACCTAATCATGAAGGGATTCACATCTAGATCAGGGGAGGTCATCGTGCCTCTTTACTCATCCCTCATCAGGCCCATAATTGAGTACAATGCCCCTTTTGGGATGTACCTTACCAGACACCTGCAGCAACTGGAAAGACCCCAAAAGTACCTCACCAAGAGGATCAAAGGGCTCAAACAGATGCCATATGCTGCCTGGTTAAAGAAACTCCAGCTCTACTCAGTGGCATACCGCCTGTTCAGAGGCGATCTGTGCCTGACGTATAAAGCCATGTCCAACCTGGAATTAATGGACATGCTGCACCTCAGAAAATCCAAATCCCATCGAGCTACGCTCGAGAGACTTGAACCTCAGCACTGAAATAAATAGGACATGCTGGAGGGACAGATTCATAACCCAGAGGCTCCCTTCACTCTGGAATAAAATCCCAGTCCAGGTTAGGCAGAGTCCCTCATTGACTCTCTTCAAGAGGAATCTTGATGAGTGGATGGGAGATCGTAGGTTTACCCCGGGTATCACTTCTGTGTCACTGTTAGACAGAGGCACAGTATACTAACCTCGAAAAAGGACATAGCAAAATAAATTTAAAATGGGTGGCGAAAGCCAAACACATTCTGGCTAGGCTTATAAATGCCCTAGGGCAGATAGCCTAGTATGAACCTATGAACAATATATAAACTATAAATTACATATGTATGAAATATAAAATGTAAAATATGTATATAAATATATATAGTTGTAATATATAGTTGTAATATAAAAAATATATATGAATATGCATAAAATACTGATAAACGTACAAATTGAGTAAGAGTGAACACATTAAACAGAAACCTATCTTGTTAAAATACATAAGAAGACAAATATTAAAATTGTTGAGACAAATATTGATAAATGTTATTAACTTATTAATATTGAAAAATTATAAAAAATTAATTGTTAAAAATGATAAAAATTATTAATATTGAAATTGAAAATTGTATGGATATATATATATATATATATATATATATATATATGTATTAAAAAAAAATATGTATATATATTGAATATATTGAAAAGTTAAAACCATTGTTGAAAACTTTAAAAATGTTAACTAATTTTGTTCAACTGATACTTGTTTTTCAGGCTTCCTTTTATTGTTATTCATTCTACCTTTTCTTTGGGTCCGCTGCCAATGTTTTTAATGCCGGAGTTATAGAGATGTGGTCATTTAATCCTTTTCCACTACATGCGTCTAATCTCAGCTGCCAGATCATTTCCCTATACTCTAACTTTGTCTCCCAATCGCCTCCTCTATCCATGGGTTCAATTTCCTCTAACACCCAAAATTTTAAATCTGCCTGTTTGCATACCAATGCATGCCTGTATAATGCATTATTGTCATTGTGTTTGTTGATATCCCTGGTATGCTCATATATTCTATTCCTAAGGTGGCGTTCAGTTTTGCCTATATAATAGCTCCAGCATGCCTTACAAAACACCAAATATACTACTCCTTTTGAGTAGCAACTATTATATCTTTTGGCTTTTAAAGTTATATCCAAGCTTGGTATTCTAATTTCTTTCAATCTGGCAATGTATGAACATTGTGCACACCTACCACATTTAAAAGTGCCATGCCTCTTATTGGCCCCACTAGCTGTGGTTGTTCTCTGTTCAGTAATGTTCTTAATATTCTTGTTCCTTCTAAAACTGTATTTAATATCACATTGGAATACATCAGTTTTCGTTGCCATATTCCTGAACATCTCCCAAGTATCATTAATGCTTTTTTTCAACCATTTTACACCTTGATGGTATGTAATCGTCAAATAGGGTGTAAAACTTGCTACAAATAAATTCTGAATATTGGAACTGTTCGTACTACTATTCCTAACTGTAATCTCCAAACACCCATCATTTGTTAACAGAGGATTATATTTATTACCTCTTTAATAGGGCTAATAAAATCCATAGGGTAGCCTCTTTCACAGAACATTTTTTCTACATTATCAATTTCATTTAGAAATTCTGCATCGTCAGAGATCATCCTGGCCATCCTAATAATTTGTCCTTTTACAATGTTCTTCTTAAGTTGATAAGGGTGGTCACTGTCAAAATGTAAATAGGCATTAGAATGATGTTCTTTTCTAAATATATTAGACCTGTAGCATTTGCTGTGGTTATCCTTACTTAATTTTATATCTAAGAAATGTATTTCTTCAATACCTATTTGATGTGTAAAATGCAAAAAGGTAGTTGTCTGATTTATATACTGTATAAAATCCTGAATGTGGTCATAGGAACCGGACCATAAAACAAAAATGTCGTCCAGGAAACGAAAATAATTAGTAATATATTGACTGTATACAGAGTTGAACACATATTTCTTTTTTTTTTTTTCCCCCAAAATAACATAATAATGTTAGCATACATAGGGGCACAAGCAGAGCCCATGGCAACTCCCTCTTTCTGATGGTAATAATCCCCCTCAAAGTACACGTAGTTATATTTTAATATCAATTCCATACATTCCAAAACAATGCTAAACTCAGCTGCTGTCACCAGTTTCAATTCAACAAGTGTTTTTTCAAACCATTCCAAGCCAATGGCTTGAGGTATAACTGAAAACAATTCTTTGACATCGATAGTAATGAACAACATATTGTCTGAATAAGTACTCACACCAATTTTCTTCAAAAAGTCCCATGAATCTACCAAAATATGATCATATTTTGTATTAAATTCTTTTAATATAGTGTCCACATAAATAGCCAAAGGCTGGGTTTTAGATCCCTGGGATGACACTATAGGTCGCATGGGTGGATTATATAGGGATTTGTGTATTTTGGGTATACCAAATATACCCGGAATAACAGGTTTTGGTACTTTTAAAAATGTGTATAGTTCCATATCAATCATTCCTGTGAACAAATTGTCTTCCAAAATGAGATCTATCTTCCTGTATGATATATTAATCTCATTCTTCGTTACTAAACCATACTGTTCTTCTTTGTCCAAAATATCTTTCATCTTCTTGATGTAATCCCATCTATCCATAATAACCACCCCTCCCCCTTTATCAGGTTTCATTATACGAATTTTGTCATTACTACTCAAATCTCTTAGTAATTTTTCTTCAGCCTTTGTCAAATTACTTTGTTTTATTGTTGTTCTTATGACCATTTCGTATCCTATTAATGACACATTTTTCAAAATTCGAGATTTCATGTTGTAAGGGAGGATTGTATATACTATGTCTAGTTAAAGAGTTTTCCCTATCTTGGACTGCTCTATCCTTATATATATGTTTAAAATTTAATTTTCGTGTAAACAACTTAATATCCAGTATAATGTTTTCGACTCTAGGTTTGTTGACAGGTACGAAAGTAAACCCTTTAGTGAACAAACTAAAAAAAATCTTGGTTAATCAAAATGTCAGTATAATTAAATATATTAAAATTGTTGAAAGTATGGATAATGACATCCACCTGTTCCTGTACAACTGTCATTGGTTCAGTACTGCAATCACCTATTGTGTCTTGACACAAAACCATTTCTAGATCCCCTATCTCTATAACCCTCCCTGTGTGCATAACCTGCGCATATGTTTGTTGGGTCCGGTTTCTCAACCTCTCTGACCTCCTGGTTTCGTCCATCCCTAAAGGGGCATCGGTTCTAAGGTGGTTTTCATCTTCCATTATGTCAGGGTGTTCTTCCTGTGCATATCTATGGTATTATAGTTGGTTGGGATCCAGTTGCCCCTGCTCCCAATGTCTTGGCTCCCAATTCCTATCCCTTCCTGCTCCACTGTAATTGTTGTTCCTGTTGTATCTTTCCCTATAAGGTGTGTACGAACCCTTCCCCCGCCCGTGGTTCTTAACTATACTGTCACCAACATATGCACAACCTTTCTCGTAATCACCAAGGTCCCTTTCAAGCTGCTTTAATTTTCATATTGGTGGCAGAATCAATATCATACAGTACTCTAAAATATACATGCTTATACTCGTCTACTCGAAATAGTAAGTCTGTATTAATTTCACCATACAGCTTATCTATTTCCTTTTTCATTTGTTCCATTATATCAGTGTTGCATTTCATCATTAATTTTAACATCGCTAGCCCACATTCATTCAGAATATCACAAATACTTTTAAAAAATATTTTATCACTGTTCATGTTGTTCGGAAACTTATTCAGTCTCAAAACTTTAGGTACTACCTTTTCTTTTATACATTTGTCAAAGTACCAATTTTCTACACTGAGTGATTTAAATTTTAATAATAATTTCTTAAATATCTTACATTTGTCCTTGTATGTTAAGCTGTTCGCTGGTTCTTTTATTTTTTCTTTTTCTTTTAAAAAGGCACAAGATTTATTTAACCATGTACTGAAGTCCATATCTTTGTAAATATCCATGGCATGTGATTCCGTTTTATCATTAGTTCCATCTGGGTGGAAAGTCGAAGGATTCTGTCCATCGTTTCTCCTTCTACAAACATCGTCCACCATAGCCTCTCTATCTCCCGCCAACACGTCGCGAACTTCTGACGTCATCCTGGTCGCCCTGGTCTCCTTCGGGCTGCTTTGCGCACAAGGTATTTCATTGGAAGAACCTGTTAAAGGAATGTCCGTTTGCGAATGGGTTTGGATAACCCTTAACAATTCGTTCAACATGGTACTGTTATCCATGTGCTGGGTTTGACTCCTCGTATCCGGAACACCAATAATTGCCAACTGATAACCACACAACCCGAGGGCTGCAAACAAAAACAAAGTCCAATACTTAACAACGTTGCTCCGATACAGTGAAGGCTGTCCCTTTACCCACATACCACACTGCTTAGGTGATCCAAAAATCGATCTGAAACGGATATTTTGAAAAATTTATTATGACCAAAACATAAGATACATAAAATAAGGTACTTTAAACACATAAAAAGAAAAGTAACTGATTTAGCGTTTTAATCTCCTGTACCGGAGACTTCCTCAGAATCCAGTTACCATTGACAAATCTTGCATTATATATCACAGTATAGTCAACCCATTGGTTGAGAATTGAGCAATTATATAATTAATTGCATATAGTTATGAATTAAAAGGGCTAGGCTTCAGTAGAAAATCTAAGCAACACTGCAAAAAACATTGTGTGTAATAAAGGTTATTGAACAGTACTACCTATTAAAGATACAGGAAAAAGCAAAAATAATGTACTGTAATAATACCAAAAGAACAATTATAAATAGGTGCATATTGTTTTTGTTATTAAAAACCCTAAAATCACAACTGATGTTAATATGAAAAAATATATAAATGTATATATATGGTTTAATGGAAAAATATTGTTTGCTAAAACCATCCCTATCCAACGATTATTATATAGGTGATTAAATAGGTAAATAAACATTTTGTTAAATAACTGTATATAAAATATATATGTGTATAAATGTATATGTCTACCCCAATATATGTAAAAGAAATAAATAGAAATAAATGATTGAATGTATATTACAATATATAAACTATAAATTACATATGTATGGAATATAAAATGTAAAATATGTATATAAATGTATATAGTTGTAATATATAGTTGTAATATATAGTTGTAATATAAAAAATATATATGAATATGCATAAAATACTGATAAACGTACAAATTGAGTAAGAGTGAACACATTAAACAGAAACCTATCTTGTTAAAAATGCATAAGAAGACACGTATTAAAATTGTTGAATTTATAACAGACAAATATTGATAAATGTTAACTTATTAATATTGAAAAATTATTAAAATTAATTATTAAAAATAAAAATTATTAATATTGAAATTGAAAATTGTATGTATATATATATATATATATATATATATATATATATATATTAAAAAAAAATATATATATATATATATATTGAATATATTGAAAAATTAAAACCATTGTTGAAAACTTTAAAAATGTTAACTAATTTTGTTCAACTGATACTTGTTTTTCAGGCTTCCTTTTATTGTTATTCATTCTACCTTTTCTTTGGGTCCACTGCCAATGTTTTTAATGCCGGAGTTATAGAGATGTGGTCATTTAATCCTTTTCCACTACATGCGTCTAATCTCAGCTGCCAGATCATTTCCCTATACTCTAACTTTGTCTCCCAATCGCCTCCTCTATCCATGGATTTCAATTTCCTCTAACACCCAAAATTTAAAATCTGCCTGTTTGCATACCAATGCATGCCTGTATAATGCATTATTGTCATTGTGTTTGTTGATATCTCTGGTATGCTCATATATTCTATTCCTAAGGTGGCTTTCAGTTTTGCCTATATAATAGCTCCAGCATGCCTTACAAAACACCAAATATACTACTCCTTTTGAGTAGCAACTATTATATCTTTTGGCTTTTAAAGTTATATCCAAGCTTGGTATTCTAATTTCTTTCAATCTGGCAATGTATGAACATTGTGCACACCTACCACATTTAAAAGTGCCATGCCTCTTATTGGCCCCACTAGCTCAGCAAAACCACACTGATGCCAGATGAGTAGTCTTTCAATCCTGTAATGACAGAAATGCTTTTTTGTCACTGGGGTCAACCTTGCTGCATCCTCTTTGCCTCTCCCTTCAACAAGTGCAGCAGGTTCTTTGCACTAATTCACCTCATCAGGGGGAGTTGCGCAGAGATGTTCTAGTCCACATTTGGAACCCTCCATCTCCAGTATGCTTATCCTCCAGAAAGCACAACAGTTGAAGAGCAAGGTGATCCTTATTGCCCTCTTCTGGCCTGAGCAGGTGTGGTTCCCATTCCTATGGTTTTAACATCTATGTCCACCTTGGACACTGGACCCCAGTCCAGATCTACTATCACATCCATTGGGAATGATTCATCCAGACATTCAAGGCCTCAAGTTAACCATATGTTTTTTCTAATTCCAATGATGGCGAGACAGTCCAGGCTTTCCTCTCCAGTTCATTGGAGTTTATCCTTATCTCAAAAACCTTCTACCAGAAAGATTTACAAGAGTAAATGGAAGTTATTTTCATATTGGACAGAACATAGAAAGCTGGAGTCCTTTACAGCTGCAATTCCTGCTGTATTACATTTTCTTGTTTAAAATTTTCAGGATGAGTGCTAGTTTCTCCACTGTAAAAGTCCAGCTTGCAGCCATCTCTGATTACCACATAGGACATAATACCTTCCCCTTAGCTTCTTCTAAAATTTATTAGGCTTTTCTGAAGGGTACTGTTCTGCTTAGACCTCTAGTAAGAGACACTACTCCACCCTGCAGTCTCACTGTTTTATTACAAACTTTAACCCAATCCCCCTTTGAACCTTCGGCTAAGTCGGACCTAAAATTTCTCTCTTGGAAAATAGTTTTGCGTGTTGCCATTACATCAGCAAAGTGAGTTTCTGAACTCCAAGCGCTCTCTTCAAGACCATCTTATTTGGTTGTTTTTTCACAAAGACAGAGTGACCCTATGTACAAAAACCCCTCCTTGCTGCCAAAAGATGTTTCTGAGTCCAGCATGAATGAAGAAATCAATTTACCAGTCTTCTTTCCAAAATTTGAGAGAAAGGGAGAATACATGCTATCTTTTAAATGTTTTTACCTCCATAGAACAAAATGATTTAAAAAAACTGACCCACTTTTTGTTTCCTTTGCTAAAAACAAATTGGGAAATCGGTGTCTAAAGTTACCTTAGCTAACCGGATAACAGATTGCATTTCTTTTATATTTATTTATTTATTTATTTATTTCAGTTTGATTACCGGGGAAGTCCACTGGGCCAGAATGTGCCCATTTTCAGTGGAGACCCGGGGAGAAAAGCTCCATAAGAAACACAATTAGAGGTTACAAAAAATGCCAAATGCAAAGGTAAAATACATGTATGAAATTCATACAAAACAGGTATAGTAAAATAATAAATTGTCATTATACATGCAATGAGACAAAGGTTGCAGGTTTTTACATTCAGAGCAATAAGAATCAATTGTCAAGAAATAGGCATCAGTGATTACTTGATATTTGCGTTATATACATGCTAGGAGTCAAGAGAGAGAAATTGAATGATCAGAAGGTGATGGATTAGGTTTGTGTTAGGTAAATAGAAAAGGAGAGGATGTAGTGAAGTTTGGAGCAGGAGTTTAGTAGGCTCTATGGGGAAATGTATTTGTATTTATGTAGGGTGAAAGCAGGAGCATTTACATTTGGAAGATAGAAATGAGAAAAGTTGGGTCTTGAAGGATTTGGGGTCAGGTATCGTCCTAAGTGAGGGAGGGAGAGAGTTCCATTTTTTGCCTACAGTGAAAGAGAGAAGGAGTTGGCCTGCAGAGTGTTTAGGTTTATGAATAGAGATTAAATTTTGGTGTTCAGATCTCAGAGATCTGGTTGGGATGTAAGGGGGAAGGATTTTTGTTAGTGCTGGGCACTTATTTGAAAGAATATTAATTTGTGAGCGGTGGTAAGTTGGAGGTAGTCGAGGTAGTTAGGGAGTTCCAGCCAGTTCAGTGATTGTAGGGTGAGGCAGTGGTGAGTAGAGGTTTTGGATTTGGTTGCGAATTTGGAGATTTTATTATAGCAAGTTTCAAGTTTAGAGGTGATGGAAGAAGACAGGTTAGTTAGAAGAAGGGCTCCATATAGTAAGGAAGGAAGGAGGTAGGTAGTTGCTTAAGTATGCCTGGAGGAGTTGGAGAGAAAGCGGTTATTCCTGTAGAGCATACCAAGTTTTTGGTGGGTTTTCTTGATGGTTTGTTGTACGTGGATATCAAATTTAAGGTATTCATTTATCGTGATACCAAGAAGTTTTGCAAAAGGAACCACTTCTATGGCAGTGTTGCTTTGGCTAAGGACTTTGAAAGCATTTTTGTTGAAGGAGTAGGCCCTGGTGGGAGGGAAGAGAAGTATTTTAGATTTATTAGAGTTGAGAGATAGATGGTTGCAGTGCATCCAGTTCTCGGTAGTGGAAAAAGCTATTTGAGTTTTTGTCAGTAGTTCTGGCAGGTTGGCAGCGGCGCAAACTAAGGTGGAGTCATCGGCGTATTGGATAACTGTTGTGTCAGGGATGACAGTGTGAAGGTTATTTATGAAGATGTTGAAGAGCATGGGTCCAAGGATGGATCCCTGGGGAACACTGGTGGGTGTGGGCAGGAAGGAGGAGGTAGAGTTATTCCATCTGACAGCTTGTGATCTGTCAGATAGGTAGCTGGAGAACCAGGAGAGGGTTTCAGGGGAGAGATGATGGTTGGAGAGATGGAAGAGAAGGTGTTTGTGGGAGATAGTGTCGAAGGTTTTAGAAAGATCAAATAGTGTTGAGGATACTAGTAATCTGGAGTCTCGGGCCCGATTTACTGTTTCTAAGAAGGATAGTAAGGCAGTAATGGTGCTGTGGCCAGGGCGGAAACCATGCTGGGTGGGAGTTATGAGGTTATTTTGGGTTAAGAAAGGCATAAGTTGGTGGTGGACACATTTTTCAAGAATTTTTGATATGGGTGAAAGAAGGGCGATTGGATGGAAGTTGGAGATATTAGTGTTTTTGCCTCCTTTATGAAGAGGAAGGATGAAGGCAGAACGCCAGAGTTTGGGTACGTATGATTCTTTTAAAGATCTATTGATTAGGATGCTGATAGGGATGGCAATACCTTCAGTAGCAGCCTTGAGGAAGGAGGAGGTCTCTAAGACGACGATTGTCCTTACCTAAATCTTCAAAGGCTCATTCGACTAGATCCATGGCTACATCATCTGCATTTTGGGCCAGAGCGTCAGTTGATGATATTTGTGCTGCATCCACTTTGTCCAATTCCTATACCTTTATTGCCCAGTACAAGTTGGACGACATATCCAGGAACAGGGCTGCTTTTGGCTCCGCGGTTCTCCAGGATATCCTTCTGTGAGGGCCACCCAAAATTATCATAGCTGGGGGAATCTGTCCCATACATTGAGTAATGAATGGAAATAGCAATCAGATCTTACTTATGTACTCACCATAACTTTGCATCTGTGTTGTCCATTTTCATTCTTCCTCAACTCCCTCCCCACATCCTTATCTTATCCTTTGGGAGTGACCTGTTGAGGTATGTGGGAAACATTGTTCCCAGTCAGAACCCTTATTCTGTCTCTGTTTTGTTTTTTCATTATAATTACAATTATTATTATAAGTATTTATGCCTTCGGGCATATTTAGCAACAACAAGCTCAATCTGAGGTAATCTAGCAAGCAAGAGGCATTATGTTTAAAGGGAAGAGCTCGAGAGTTGGATCCAAGAATCTAAAGAGATTGGCCCAGTTGGATCCGAGACCCATACGTTGAGGAAGAATGAAATGGCAACACAGATGCATAGTTATGGTGAGTACATAACTTTAATTTTTGACCTCCATGAAATAAAAACCCAAAGAGGAGTGGAGAGGACCAAATTCTGAGGGACAGCACTAGCAACAAGCCATTTGGTGGAACAAGAATCCCCCCACCCTAATTTCCTGAGTTCTGTTGGTGAGCCAGTTTGCTATCCAGCAAGTTATATAGGGATTTACATTTATATGGGTGTGTTTATAAACTATATCTGAGTGAGGAATGGTTCTGAATGCTTTTGCAAGGTCTAGATTTGTGGTGTGTACTTCTATTGCTTCAGTAACCTTCTCAAAGACCGACCAGATTAAACAGGCTGGCTCTGCAGTTGAAAAAAAAAAACGAACTGGCTCAGGTCAAGAGGGTTGTAGATTGCTTGTATCCTTGTTTAGTAATTCTATAAAAATCTTTTCCATAGCTTTACAAATGAGGTTAGGCAGGCTTATTGGTCTGTAATTGCCTGGGTCTGTTGATGCTCCACCTTTGTGCAGGGGGTTCCCCACTCATCCAACACACACACCCTGTATGGAGGCTGATATTAAATAGCCTCTGTTTGAGAGGTTCTGTTTCAGGCTGACCTCTAGGCAGTCTGGTATGGTGTTCTGCCCCAGAGGAAGTCGTGTTTTTTGGGGGAGCACTCTGAAGACTTACTCCTGAGAGATTTGGGGGAGGGGGAGTATGGATGCTGCTGATTGTTTTGGGACTGTTGAGGGAGGGAATCGGGTAAAGTTAGAGCTAAATTTATCTGCTAGTAGATTGGCTGTATAGTAATACTCAGAGTATGCAATAATAATTGCTGTTAATTCTACACAGTTTTGTGCATTGTTTTTGAGGTTTCTAACATAGCTGGCTTTCTGATTGTCTTTTGCCTATGTGGCTGTTTTACCTTATGTTATGGCTTTAGTTTGATTTGATCAAGGACTGAAGCTTCTTTTTATGTTTAGCAAGAGTGTTTGTAGCATTTGGAAAGTTAAAATTAATTTTTCAAGCTATTGAGCTTTTTCCCTTTTATCTTAGACTTGGTTCCACCATAGTGGTTTATTTTTGAATTACTTCATTTGATCTCCAACCTGTGGTTATTTGGATCCGGATCGGATCCGAGACGGCTGTATCACCAGCATCTGATCCGAGCTCCAAGCTCCTCCCCTACCCATAATGCCCCTTCATCTCCTTCCTTCCCTCAGATCTTGTTTGCAGCTTTACAGCCAGACATCGTGGTTGCTAAGCTGCAGGCGTTTTTCTTGTGAGTAAGTGCTTTTTGTGCTACTTAGTCCAAGTTACGTTCACTATTTCCCTTTTTTTTTACCTCCCTTAACTTTCACACGTATCCCTCGGTCAAAAAAAAAAAGTTAGTGTTTTATTGTCTTGTGTTCTCACTTGGCCTTCTCCCACCATAGTAGTTAGCATGTGTGTGGGGCCTTCTTTAGACATGGCTGAGACCCCAAAGCCGGTCTTTAGATAATGCACGGAGTGTGGCCATAAGCGCTCTCCAACTGATGGCCACACACTGTGTTTTGTATGCTTAGGAGTGGCCCATTTGGATACAGCCTGCTCTGTCTGCGCGGGCTTTAACCCAAGAGCCCTCAAAGACAGGAGAGCAAAATTGGTGATGAAAAGGCTCCTGTCTGCATCGGGGACGGCTGTCCCTGCTACTGCTGCTGCTGCTTCTTCGGTAGTGGCTGCTACTGTATCCTCCCCTCCCCAGGCCTCTGGGATTCACCCCCCTTGCTTGATGGGGAGAAAAGACAAGGATAGGCCTAGAAAGCACTCCCCTGACCACTGGGCTCCATCGGGGCCTCCCTCTAAATCCAGGACTCCTCCCAGACCAAGTACCCCTCAGCTTCCGTCCATCCAGGTTTTCCCCGGAGTCTAGGCCTCTATTCAGAGCCTCCCCTAACCAGCACTCATGGCCGGTGTCGATGGCTTCTTTCTCCCGTTCCACCTGCAGCTTGAGTGAGTCAGAGATGGACGGGATAATGCGGAAGATCATCAGCACCCAGATCCAGATAGGAGTCTTCCCTGCTCCCTCTCCCTCCGGAGCGGGGAGGTTGCAGCCCTTTTTCACCCCATAGCTCCTTCTCCAATCCAACCATCGGTTTTGGAGTCTGTGGATCCAAGAGTTCTCTGGGTCGGGGGTAGGTGCTGACTGTACCTTGTACCTTGGTGCCGGCCATTGCCTTGGGTGGGTCAGATCCATCTTGATCGGATCCGAGCTCTCGGAGCCATAGCCTCTACATCGGATCCGAGAGGGTTCTGTCAGCTCTGAGTTTGTCTGAGTGCAGTCTCCCCCTAGGTATCTCTGCTCCGGCTCTCCCATCAGACCCGAGGGGAGAGGCTCCATTAATTGTTCCCCAGGATGTCCGCTCTCCTTCTGTGTTTGACATGGTGGAGAGGGTCTTCTCAAGTGGGTCGAAACCCCTGACCATCTCCTCTTCAGAATCCACCCCAACTCCCCCAGTTTCGGGTATGACGCCGACCTTCCTGTCATCTCAGGGACAGCCCGTGCTTGATTTGCCTCAGGCAGCACCCACTAGGGAGCAGCCAGAAGTTTGCGAGTCCGCCTCGGAGAGTCCCACTGAGGAGGTTCCTCACAAGCGAAAGTGTAAAAGGAGGCACTTGGACTCCTCTCCAGAGTCCCTCACTGATGACTCCGACTTGGAGGAAGGGGAAGGTTCCCTCAGGTCACCCCCAAAGATGTCTCCTTTGGAGACATCATGGAACTCCTTCACCAAAGAGGGGGGTGGTCTGCCCAAAAACCAACCCAAGAAGAGTCTGTGTTCCTGGAGGCATTCGGCATGGGCCCATCTACCTCCTGGGTGTCCTCCCCTGCAAATCCACTGGTGGATCTTATCACCTCCAGACCATGGAAGGAGCCAGACACCATGGAGCAGATCCCGAAAAGGCCAGACAAAATTCTTAGCCCCCCCCCCAATCAGGCAGAACCAGCTGGAGTAAGGTGTCCCCAGTAGACACTGTGGTGGTGGCAGCAGCCACCAAGAAAGAGCTCACACAGGAGAGCTCTACGGCCCATCCTCTTGACCGGGAGTCATGGACGATGGATTGTCTGGGGAAGCGTCTATGCTTCAGCCACCTTTATCATAAGGGTGCTGAACTACATGGCGCATGTCATACGACTACAGCGGGACTTAGTCAAGGAAGTCGCTGAGTCGCCCTCAGAGCCCACGTCAGCAGAGGGCAAGAAAATATTCTCTGCGTGCATGACTACTCTGAAAGCGGTTTTGAATAAATCCATGCTTCTCCTCTCCCATGCCATGGAAGGAGCCGCCAGGGCTGCTGGGTCCAGTGTTGCCATGAGTTGCCATGCCTAGCTCTGGCTATGTCAATTTTTGGCACCCTTCAAGGCGTCCTTTGCGAATGCTCCCTATGATGGCTCTTCCCTATTTGGGAAGTCCGTACTTGAGAGTCTAGTCCAGAGTGAGAAGGATGGGAAGACACTGTCTGCCGTCGGGATCCACTTCTCCTCCCCTCAGAGTCCTTCTCAAGGAATCAACGAGGGGCAGAGATGATGTGGTTCCTGAAATCGCAGTTCTCCCGGGACACTCAGGGTTCTTCTTCCCCCAGAGGCAGAGAGGGTTACAACAGACAAAAGCCCAGAGGCAGAGGGGGTCCAAAGAACTTCAGGTCTCAAGAACCATTCTCGGACAGACGCACACAGCAACCCTGAGAGGTTGGCCTGACTGCTCATCTTTGGAGGCAGTTGGGGGCCATCTTTCGTTACACCCAATGAGACCAACTTGCACATCAGTGTCCTGGAGATGAGGGTGGTTCTTCTAATGTTGCAGGCCCTTCTTGCCCATCTTCTTCTGGGGACAGTTGCCATCCAGTCGGACAACATGTCAGTAGTCTGGTATATCAACAAGCAGGGTGGAACCAGATCTTACCCTGTTTGTCGAGAAGCCATGAGTGTGTGGGAATGGGCAGTTTCCACCAGCCGCTTTCTGGTGGCAACGCACATTCTGGGATGGTCCAACATTTTGGCAGACGGGCTCAGCAGGACTGTTTTGATGCCTTATGTGTGGTCTCTGAATCCTTCAGTAGCGGAGCAGATCTTCCTCAAGTGGGGGATGACCTTGCTGTGATCTCTTCGCATCTCCTTCTAATGCGAAAGTGCAGTGAGTTCTTTGCTCTGAACCCCCCCCCCCCCTCAGGGGGAAGTCCCCAGAGATGCACTGGTTCATGCTTGGCCTCCCGGTCTTCTTTATGCTTATCCTCTGTTACCTTTCATTCCGAAGTTTCTTCCGAAAGCGTGCAGGCTAGGGAGCACAGTAATCCTCATTGCCTCATTCTGGCCTCGCCAAGTCTGGTTCCCCTCTCTTTGGTCTCACCTAGTAGTTCCGCCATGAATCTTGGATCCAGTTCCGGATCTCATTTCTCATCCCTCTGGGATTCCTCACCCAGACCTGGGCAAGTCTGAAGCTTACATCTTGGCTGCTCCAGTTCCGGTAATGATTAGGACTCCCGGTTTATCTTCTCCAGTTAAAACCATTCTGGTGGCAGCTCATAAGTCCCCTACCAGAAAGATGTGCAATAGCAAATGGAAACTCTTGTCTATTTGGGGCCTCTCAGTGGAATATAGATTCCTTTACGGCTCCAGTTCCGGCTATTCTGGAGTTTCTGTATAGTATCATTCATCAAGGAGCTAGCTCTTCCACCATAAAAGTTCAACTTGCTGCCCTCTCGAACTTCCATGTGGGGGAAAACATGGCTTCCTTATCCAAGTCTAGGATTTGCAAGACTTTTCTTAAAGGAACCTTCATGCTGTGACCTCCAGTGAACGATCCAGCACCCCCTTGGGACTTTACTTTTGTCTTACAAGCTTTAGTCTCCCCGCTTTTTGAACTGGCGGCGACAGTAGATTTGCAATTTCTTTCTTGTAAAACTGCCTGTTTGGTGGGCATCACTTCAGCCAGGAGGGTATCGGAACTTCAAGCTTTGTCCATCAAAGTTCCATATATGGTGTTTCATAAGGACAGGGTTTCCCTGCACATTAACCTTTCCTTTCTTCCAAAAGTGGCTTCTGAAAACAATATTAATCAAACTATAAATCTTCTGTTTTTTTTCCCAAATTTCCAAAACAAGGGCGAATACGAGTTACATTTATTGGATGTACATAGGCAACTGAGGTTTTATTTACACAGAACGAAGTCTTCCCATAAATCAGATCAATTGTTTGTGTCTTATTCCAAACCATTTTTAGGTAAACTAGTCTCCAAAGTCACCATTCCTAGCTGGATTTCCCAGTGTATCAGCCGGGCATATTCTGACAAAGGCATTTCCCCTCTGGGTATGATCAATGCTCATTCCACTACATCTGTGGTAACTTCAGCAGCCTTCTGGTCTAGAGTGTTACTGGATGATATTTTTTCTGCAGCTACGTGGTCCTCATCTCATGCCTTCATTTCCCATTACAGATTGGACATTGTATCCAGGTGTAGGGCATTATTTGGCTCCACAGTGTAGGGCATCATTTGGCAATATCCTTCCATGAGGGCCACCCAAATGTTGGTAGCTGGGGACTGTCCTACAGGTTGAAGATCAAATGAAGTAAACTACTTCAGATAAAAAAAGTTATGTACTCACTGTAACATTCCATCTGAGTAGTTGTACTTCATTTGTCTTCAACCCATCCCTCCCTTCTTCCCCTTGACCTTGTCACTATTGTTCTATTTGGGTATATGGGAGAGGTGCACATTGTGGCTCTCCTGGTTATACTTGGTTTAGACTGTGTGAGTTTTTACCTATAAGGTTATTTGGGTCCGACTTAATGTTTCCTGATTCAGCAAACTCAATCTGAGGGAAGGAAGGAGAGGGAGGGACATTATGGGTAGGGGGCAGAGCTTGGAGCTTGGATCAGATGCTGGTGATGTGTCCGTCTCAGATCCAATCCAGATCCGACTACCCACAGGTTGAAGACAAATGAAGTACAACTACTCAGATGGAACGCTATGGGGAGTACATAACTTCTTTTTTTGTTCAATTTGGAGGGAAGCAGATGCATCTGTGCAGCTATTTACACAGAGTTTGTCAATAAAGGATTCTGCATAGGGTGCAAGGGAATGTTGAATTTAACCAGGTCATTTATCAGTTTTAGTAAATTTGCTTTAGCATAATCTCTGAGTATCAGATGTTTCCAACTTCAGTCAGTCTTACAGTGTATGTGACTGATTGACGTCGGGAGTCAGTTACAACTGGTATTGAAGAGAGTTGTCCCATATTGGTGAAAACCAAGTCCAGAATTTTGTATCCCCTGGTTGGGGTACGGAGTAACCGGTCCAGCGAGTTAATATTTATGTAGTTGTGAAATCAGGGAGTACATGTGGGGGGGGGTGTATGAGTCTCCCAGATGATGGAAGGGTAGGAGAAATCACCTAGGAGAATGGTGTTTGAATGTGTTGGGATTCTGTTATTAGCTAGGTAGAAGGTATGGGCCAAGGGGGACATAGAGGTTGTCCTATAGTTAGCTATGATGTGGTATTGGGTTTTGACAATGGTAAGTTGGATATAGAGTATTTCCAGGACATTGTCCTGCTTGATGAGTCTAGAGGTGAAATTTTGTTTTATGAATATAGAGACCTCACCTTCATCTAGTGCAGTGGGCCAGAACACACAGTAAACATTGAAATCTTGCACTGGTGGAGTGCTCTCAACAGTCTTGAACCAGGTGTCCACTATGATGCAAATAGTGATGCATTCCAGCATAAGAAATGCCTGTAAGCAACAGAGTTTTTGTTAAGGCTCCTAGTGTTGAGCAGCAATACTGTGGAGTTAATCTGGATTCTATTTTGTTATTTTGGAAGCTTTTGAAGACTGACTTTGTCTAAAGAAAAGCACTATGGGGTGGATAAGATTTTTGCTAATGTATAAAATCCTTGGGGGGGATAGGTGCAGGGCATCTCTGGCAAAGTATTTAGAATTGTTTAGTGTCTACCATCTTCCCCCAGACTGATAAAGATTGTACCACATTGATTGACACCAAATGCTAACTCAATTGTTGAAGTTTATCATCTTTTGTTCATATTGTACCATCATTCTAGGTGAAGGTAAAATTCCGCTCAGGGGTAGGTTCATACTCAATTGACGGTCACATTTTCTGAGAACTCCATCATGTCTCTCTTCATATAGTCCAAGGAGATAAATCTCAGGTAATTTACACTTGCCTGTACTATGTGACTATCTCATATGTGTACTTGTGGTGCAAGGACTTGTGTGATGTGTAATGTGGCAAATCCTAGTCCCAAATGACTGTGGCCCTTTCCTTGTTCAACCTGGTGATTGCTGCATCAGTGTGTCTCACAAGGGAATATTCTATGACTAGGATGTTGGGTTGTGTAGAAGTTTTCCTTTTGGACTTGCAAGTTGAAACACTTGAGGTATGGATGCATATTTCATGGTGGATGCTGCTTGAGTTGTGTGTGTGTGAGGTTGCTGAGAGTACTTGCTCTTATAGTTGCACCTGGGTGACTTCTGTGATTTGGTAGGTTAGAGCCTCAACATATGTGGGTCTGTTGTGTTTGGTCCTTAGTGTGTGTGTGATGGGTATAGTGTAAAGTGAGTTATTGATAAATAGTTTGGTAATTGTTATGGCTGAGTAAGAGAGCCTTGTCACTAAATAACATTGTGTAACTACTACTACTTGCACACTGCATTAAATTGGTTAGGTATTAGGTGGTTGTGAGTAAACATGAGACAATTGCTGCTTTTTCTCAGGATCCCCGTTTCCACAGCTAGCTGCAGAGACAGCTGGGAAGTGCTAATCCATGGTCCCATATGGGACAGTGGTACCAGTGGAGTTTAGCACGGTTTTACTGGACTGCTTCTGGAATAAAATTGGCAATCTTAAGTCTAAGTGAAGAGCAGTGCTACTCTGCAAGCTGTCAAGGGACTCTGTGCAACTGCAGAGTACAAAATGCTCAAGGAGTTAAGAATTTTATAGTGAAAGTTAAAATTTTAGGTACTTACGTTGCTCTAACGCGCTACTAACCACCGTTGTGCAATGGACAGCACTGCACAAATGTGACTAACCTGTACAAGCAGAGGAATTAAAAAAAAAATATTTAAGCAGCCCTCTGGCCAATTGCATACACATACATACTTAAGGTTCATAAGTAAGTATTAGGCTAGCTGCTCTTGTGGGGTATTTTATGCCTAGCCAGTTTTCCTTTTTGTGCTCGAATGAAACTATCCCATTTGGTTAGAGAATGGCGTTACTCATCCCAGGGCCGATAATTTTATGTTACCCATAATGAGAATAACGAGGATCATAACATAGATAATATGAGGGGACCCATGCATGGGATAAAGCATTTAAGAGCTGCATCTATCCATTAGTAGTACAGGGGACAGTCCTTGAGTAAATGTTCTGTTTCCCATCCATAGATCTCCGTTACACATGGAAATGTGCAGGGATGAACTTTATTTTATGTGGATGGCATGTCTCTCACATAGCAGCGGTGTGCTCTGTGAAGTATACCTGTCCCTTTAAACCATTGTGTTGATACTGCAGAAAGGGTTTAGATCCCTAGACTGAGTACTTCTGATGCCATTTTACTTGCATGTGCAGTAAATCCATCCATAATGGATAGAAGGGTGGCTTGTATTCTAGACACAGGTCACCTCTTAGCAGTCTGTAGATACTGAGTATAATGACAGGGCTTTGAGTCTGTTCATGTTTTAGGCCTTGTATCCTTTTAGTAAGGTATCTCTGTGAGCGTTTCAGTTGTTGCATGTATCTGGATGGGTATAATTTACATAGTCGAACCCCACTTCACTGAAACTCTTTTTGTAGAGATGAAAAGAGCGAATGTTCAATAACGTGAAGTTCACATCAGCAAAAAGTTCCACAGGGAAAGGAAGCAGTTGGCAAATGTTAGGAAATTGCCCTTTTCCCCACTGTAGTGCGATTTTGGAGTTGGTGTATATAGTTAGGGGGGGGGGTTGACATACTGTTGTGTGTGTTTTGTTCATAAGCTGGCCAGTTGCTTCCTTTTCCTGTGGTATTTTTCTCTGATGTTAACGTTCGCTGTTTTCATCTGTATGAAATGAGTTTCTGTGAAGTGTGGTTCGAATATGTGACATAGACCCCTCTGGACAGATGCATGACAAAGAGGGCATTATATTCAGTGACTGGCGTAATGAGGGCTGAGTAAAGGGGAACAATGACATCCCTAAATCTAGACACAGTCCTTTTGTTTATAAGCTATGTGATATAGAAGGACTTTCTTACAACAATAGACACGTTGGTCAAAATATAGGTTACTGTCCAGAGAAGTTCCCAAATCCCAAACAAGTGGGTCAGTTCTTAGTGGTGTATTATCAATGTGGTGGTTCCCTTGGGTAAATGACTTCCAAAAGGATACAGTAATGCATTTTTTGGCATTTAGTTTCAGACCATGATTTTGGCACAAGTTCTATATCTGAAACAAACCCTCCTGCAGGATGGAGAGGTCATTTGTAGATGCAATGATTGCTCCTAACTTGCAGTCATCCGCACATTTAGTCAGCAAAAGCCTTTTGGTATTGGCTTTTAATTCAGAATAGATGCCAAACAGGAGAAGTCCCAGCACAGAAACCTGGGGGACTTCACTGATGACTGGTCTCTTTGTGAAGGTAACTTCATCTATTTTGATTATCTGCATCCTGTCAGCCAGTTAGCAATCAGCAGGTAACATAAGGGTTAATTTCCAGCTTATTTAGATTTTCTACAATGCCTGAGTGGTGAATTGCGTCAAAAGCTGTGGCCAGGTGGAGGTGTGCGGTGTAGTAGTAGTTTGCCTTCATCCACTGCTTTGGTGATCTTTTCAACATATATCCACCAGGTTGAATGATGATGTAGAAGAGGTTTAGATCCCTTGACCGAGTATATCTGATGCTATTTGGCTGGGAGGTGTGCAACATTGGGTCAGAGGATGTCTTGTATGCCAGACACAGGTTGCTCGTTGGCAGTCTATAGGATACCGAGTATAGGTTCTTTAAATAATCAAAAGCACAGAAGAGACTGTTCTCCTTTACTCCCACTACAGTGTACTTTAGGTCACAAATAAAAGCCAAAAATAAGTACAAATCTAGCAAGGAAAATAATTTACAGTGCGTCAAACAAACATTAAACAATCACGTGTCCACCAAGAGTTGCGAGATCTGACGAAATGAGCCAAGCATTGTGCAGTTACAACTGATTTATACAGGCAGAGAAATTTGTTTGTCATTCACCCTCCTATTGTTTTTACAAACTAATATTCCTTCAGCAAGTATAAAACAGTGTTTCTTTTTCATATTTTATAATAGTCTGGCTTCTTACATTTTCCCAAAAAACTGCATATTTCCTCTTCATTAGCCTGCAGTGCAGTTTGTCCACCTTCTCCCAAATCTTATTCTGAAATTAACACAAGCTTCTTAAACAATAATATCCCAAAGGGAGCAGCATGAGCATTGCTAGTCTCCTCTGATCCACAGATTTGTATAAGTTCTCTTTTTAAATATGGTAAGAAACCTCAAAGATCTTTTTTCAGCCATGCCTCAAGCTAGGAGGAAGGAACAACTTTTTGTACAAGATTTACAAACGACGTATATTCCGTGTTATGTTTCAGATTAGTAACTGTATTCAGGTTATATTACAATGAATGTTTATAGTTGAGTAACTAAGAAAGTTGTGCTTTTACACATATTGCTGACGTTGTATACACAGATAGTATGAATACAGTTCAGCACCTACTTTAGTTTTGTTTTATGAATGTTAACTTATGCAAGCCACTGGATTATATACAAGGATGCTACCTCTATTTATTTCTGTATTTACACCAGTTGTATGGCTGTGATTATGTATCACTGTAGTTCCACATTACTGAGTGTAACGTGATTTTTTAGAAAGATGGCTCAGACAGCAGTTAAAACCCCCAAATTGCTGAAAAATAGTCCTCTGATTCCATTTCCTGTGTGAAGCATGTAAACGTTTAGTTAAATAAGACTGCCATACACCTTATAACATTGTCTTAATCAAGTAAACTTTTCAAGGTAAAGAATAAACCCTCTATAGCAAAATAACTGATCAAATTTTTCTCCAAAACGTCTCCCTTCCTATAACAGTATCCATACCACTGTAACACTCCCAGCAACGTCATTCTTTTCTGAAAAATACACAATCCCACCCTTACTACAGACCCTGTGCATTTTTCATTATTTAAATTCAGACCTGCAACTGCAGTGCTTCCAGCAAAACCTGTAAGACATAACTTGCCCACCTCTATGTTCATCATATAGTTTACTGTTACAGTAGTGATGCCACTTGGAACTTCTACTGCCATGCCTGTCAACCTCGCAAATTTTAAACATTCCTCTTATAAACTTAGAAAGTTGCTAGAACAACAGGTTTTGCATTAGTTTGTATGTTCTGAAGAATGTTGTTGTTTGTCTTTCGGCTTTTCCCGGTTAGGGGTCGCCACAGCGGAACTCCGGTCCGCTAATGATTGGCAGTAGATTTTCACGAACGCCATGGTCCCAGCTCATCGTTCAACCTTCAACGAAGGCACGCCCATTTACACATGTCTTTCAAACGCCCACCCAACTGTGGGGAGGACATGCAGACTCCGCACAGAAGGCACTCCCCACACTCCAGCAGAGAATCGAATGGGAGAACCTCTTGCTGTGAGGCAATAATGCTACCACTGCCCCACCGCGGAACTGTATGTTCTGAAGAATATGAAGCTCAAATCATTCGTTGTTTAGTGAGTTCAGTCTTGGGTTTGCTATAAAACTACAAATTGTAAGAGGAACAGACCAAACATAGGAGACAAAAATCTGAACATTCTGTGAAGTTCTGGACCATTGAGAAGTATGTCTACTGTAGTTGTCCTGACATATGAAGCCTGATATTCAGAGGTTAGCACCTTTCCTCACTAGGCTGAACACCTGGACATCAGCACATGTGGTATAAGAAGGACATACATGTATGCCATCTTTAATTCTTTTGTGCAATAGTACGTGAGAAGATTGATGCATACTCTTAAAGTACCATCATTCTGTTTCTTTTGCCTGGCTTTTAGAATACAGATTAATACCCTGTCTTATCTTATATTTTTGCAGTTTAAAACTTGAGATTCTGAGCATCAGGGAATACTGATCAGCATGCCAAGTCAAAAATTGTATTGCTTTTAGGAATCAAATACAGTACAAAGAACCGTGAGTGTTTTGGATTTGGATAGAGCATGACATTTTCTCACATTGCTGCTGTGCTATGTCCAGCCAGAAAACCATCAAGCTGGGAGCCAAATTTTCTGCAGGACTGCTTGAATGAGAAGAAGCTGTGTCTCTTGTCCATAGCTATTATGGCATTAGCCAATTTAATTGTGGATACTGTACTAAAAAAAATGAAAGGAGAGCCCTTACGAGAGAAGGAATCCAGCAAGCTAGTGACCTTCCTTTGGAGACTGAAGGCCATCTTGAGCTTCAGAATATCAGGTCTGGTGAGGTGCTTTTGCAGCCCTCGACTCTGGTAATTACTTCAGCTGATGTAGAGCAGAAACTCTTCCAAGTGTTGGTTTGGATGCCTCTCTGCCAAAGAGTGGTATTCCCTGTAGATGTTGTCTACAAATGTAAGATGGAGGTCATTGGGATCTGCTCATAGCTGCAGACCTCTAAGGAGCTCACCACTTCCAGAAGCAGGGCCAAGACATTCAAGTTTTATGTATCCATCATCATGCCTCATCATGAGCTGCATGGGCCCTCATTCCATACCCTTCCAAGGCCCCCTTCTCATGATTTGATGAGATTTATTCAGGACTTTATGGTATTCCTTACAAACCTGTAACCATCCTCAGATGAGTTGTCAGTGTCAGGTGATTCCTCCTCAAAAGCAAAAAAGGAAACCATCCCTCACTGAAGGAGTCTGATTCCTGTGGCTCAAATGGGAATGTA
This sequence comes from Protopterus annectens, assembly GCF_019279795.1. Classification (NCBI taxonomy): domain Eukaryota; kingdom Metazoa; phylum Chordata; order Ceratodontiformes; family Protopteridae; genus Protopterus; species Protopterus annectens. Next base: position 1,232,776,395 of record NC_056729.1, on the reverse strand, counting down.
CTGGCCTGTGTTGACCAAATTTCTTCCGTTCTTAGTTATGAGTTAAGACACTGACGACATTTGTCTACCTCATCACCAGAGTATTTCTCATTTGGTGGTACACTCTGTAGAATAAAGGATCTTTTTAAATGTTAGTGCGAGGATTTCTCGGGTGTCCAGAAAAGATGCAAGGAACTTCTGGTCTTTCAGAAACCTTTAGTTATTCCTTCAGTGACTGAAGCCTAGGAGTATGCATTTCCTGTTCAACTCTAGAGCCAGAATCCCATCCCCCTGCTCTCAGGAACTTCAACCACTTTTATAGGGTCATGGATTCCTGCAGATACCTGTACAAGAATCCTATTGCTGATTGAGCTGAGGTGTCCATGAATTTCAGCAAGCAGTCTGCAGTGGCTGCAACCAAGAATCCACTTCCCAGTGATAAGGAAGTAAGACACTTGACCATTTTAAAAAAGAAGTCTCCAGACTGTCAGTGGTAGTTTCAGCAAAGTTAATATCAACAAGGTAAATTCAGTAAAACCCCTTCAGCAATAATGAAGTATTCATCTTTCTTCACTGTTGTGTGACCTTGGAGTTGGTATATTTAAGCTTGACTATGTGCAGGGGTTTGCCTCCCTGTAGAAGACTGTTTCTGAGATTCTCTCAAAGTAGTCTTGGCAAATATATGTTGCTATTTTATGATCAGGAAAACTGGAGTTATTGAGTCAACATAAAACATCCTTCAGAGCTCTTATATTTTAAAGTACCACGGGTTCCTCTTATCACAGATGATGGGGAAAGCTGAGAGGAGACAGGACAATGCCCTAGAAGATAAAGTGCTAGACTTAGGAAACCTCACCGACCAGTTTGGCAAGCACTCTGTCAGAGCTGTGTCATGCATGGTGACAACAGATTTACTTAATAACATTAATGAGAGACATGCCTGGCTGACCTAACACTGTCATACTGGGCGACTTCAACTACCCCTCCATTAACTGGGAAAACTACTCATGTACCAATACACTTGCCCAATGTTTCCTGGAATTCATTAATTCCAGTGCCCTGGACCAGCTCGTTCTTGCCCCCACTACAGGTAGCAACATCCTTGACCTGGTCATTACTAACATAGGCGACCGTTGCTCTACACCAGTAGTCAGCTCCTCCCTGGTTAGATCCGACCACAAACTAATTACCTTGGAAATCCACAGCCCCCTCCCTGCAAAGGTGACCCCCATGAAAAACTTCTCCAAAGCTAACTTTGGGCTCCTAAAAACAGATGTGGCTAACTTCACGGCACCCATGCAAATGGAGAATAGTTGCATGACCTCCGAATCATGCACCAATGCACTGTATGAACACGTACACAAATGCACGGATCTTGCCATATCCAGTAGATCTAAGACTGTCTCCTCCAAAAAAATGAAGCCAATCTTGTGGTCCCCTGCCATAAACAAACTTTGCAGTAACAAACAGGTGAAGAATAGCCAAATGATCCCAGATATCACACAGTCCAAGTAGCAAAAACAAAATATCAGGATTCAACCGTCAGAAGTAGTTTAATGTACAAATAAAGGGTTTATCTCGAAAGCTTGTACATTAAACTACTTCTGACAGTTGAATCCTGAGGTTTTGTTTTTGCTACATAAACTCTACAATAGGAGGAGGGAACTGATGTGAAATAAGGTGAAGTCCCAAGACTGGAAAAACTCCTTTATCAGCCTCAAAAAAAAGTTGAGATCCCTGTTCAGATCCTAGGAAAGGCTCACCCAGACTCTGCTACACTTTGCTGTGAGGGAAAGGTTAGTTTGCTTTTTATTTGTTGTATTTTGTATTACTTTATTGCTTTTTTATATTTTGAATACTGTGATTTGTTTTCTTTCATAGGTAGGTACTATGCTATCAGCCCAAGGGCCTTTGTAAGCCTAGCCAACAAGGTTCCCTGGCTTACGCCACCCTAGAAAGTTATTTTCCTGTGCCACTGTCGAGCAAAGACACATAAGTGATCCCCGGGGTGTATTTCCTATTTCCCATCCACTCAAGATTTTTCTTGAAGAGTGCTAATGAAGAACTTTGCTTGACATAGATGGGTAGCCTGTTCCAGAGTAATGGAAGTCTCTGGGACAGGAATCTATCCCTCCAGCATGTCCTGTTTATTGTGGTGACAAGGTTTAGGTCCCTAGAGCGTGTAGCTCAGAGGGATTGGGATTTCTTTAGGTGTAGCATGTCCAACAGCTCTGGGTTTGACATAGCTTTTTATGTTAGGCAGAAATCACCTTGTGAGTAGGTGATATGCTACAGAGTAAAGCTGGAGTGTTTTGAGACTGTCAGTGTAGGGCATTTGTTTGTGGCAGGTAATCCTCTTTGTGAGGTACTTCTGTGGCCTTTCCAGCTGCTGCAGATGTCTTGTGAGGTATATTCCAAAAGGGTCATTGTACTCTATAATGGGTCTAATGAGTGTCAAGTAGAGGGCAACTATGACCTCTCTTTTTTTCTGGATGAGAACCCTTTTATGATGAGGTGTGCCATGTAGAAGGACTTCCTGACTACTGTGGCGATGTGACTATCAAAGGACAGACTACTGTCCACCTGGGTCCCAAGGTCTCTTATCACACATTCGGTGTTAAGTAGATTGCTGCCTATGTAGTAGTTCATGGGTAAAGAGTTTTTACCAAAGGGGATGACACTGCACTTTTTGGCATTGAGCTTGAGACCATGGCTTTGACACCAGGCATCTGTCTCAGCGAGGCCTTTCTGTAGGATGTCCACATTATTTGGGGACTTGACTATGGCTCCTAGTTTGCAGTGATCTGCGAACTTCATTAGCCAGAGGCCTTCTGTGTTAGCCTGTACTTCAGAGAAGTAGATACCAAACAGGAGAGGTCCCAGGACGGAACCCTGTGGTGTACTCCACTTGTCATTGCTTTGAGGTCAGATTTGCAGTCTGCAACTTTTACAGTGTGGGTTCTGTCAGTGAGCCAGTTGGCAACCCATCTTGTGACGTAGGGATTTATACCTAGTTTAATGAGTTTAGCTATAATTCCAGAATGGGGGATGGTGTCGAAAGCCTTGGCGAGGTCAAGATAGGCTGTGTGAACCACCTTACCCTCATCTATGGCTTTGGTGACTGCCTCAAAGAAGTCGATCAGGTTCAGGAGGCATGATCTGCCTTTCACAAACCCGAACTGGGTGGGATCCAGAGTTCAGAGGTTACCAATGTCTTTGTTTACAAGTTCCATGATGATACGTTCCATCGCCTTGCAGACCAGGCTCGTCAGGCTAATAGGTCGATAGTTCCTGAGATCAGTGGTGGCTTCCCCTTTGTGGAGTGGGATAACCATTGCTGTGTGCCATTCAGTGGGCACAAAGCCTGATGCGAGGCTGTTATTGAACATGGTGCTTAAGTGGGGAGGGAGTTCGTTCTGAAGTTCGTGTAAAACGCAGGCTGGGATGTTGTCCGGTCCCATGGATGCTGTGTTTTTGGCTTTAGAGAGTGCAGTTTTTACCTGTGTAGTTGTGATTACAGGGACTCTGCATTCTTCCTGTAGAGATATGGGCCCTTTAGAGGGTGGGGGGGTAAAGTTAGCACTGAACCTATCTGCCAGGATGTTGGCAATATCAGTTGGTTCTGTAATTTTCGTGCCGTTGTGCTGTAACTCAGAGCAGATCTGGGTGTTGCCATTGAGATTCTTGACATAGCTATAGGATGCTTTGCAGTTGTCCTTAGAATTAGTGGCGATTTTGTTTTCGTAGCTAGCTTTGGAGGATCTTATAAGGGATCTCAGCTTCTTACTGAGGCTGACCAGGGAGCTCCTCCACTCATGGGATTTTACTCTATTTTGCAACAGTTTCTTCCTTCTGTTGTACAGTTTGTTTATGGCAGGGGACCACCAGATTGGCTTCCTTTTTTTTGGAGGATAGCGTCTTGGTTCTGTTTGGGATAGCACGATCCATGCACGCGTGTAAGTGCTTATAGAGTGTATTTGTGTAGGATTCAGCAGTTGTAACTGTATTGCCCATCTGCATGGATGTCACGAAGTTCACCATTTCTGTCATAAGAAGCATGAAGTTGGCTTTGGGGAAATTTTTTACCATGGTTTCCTTAATGGGGGGTGGGGGCGGGATGTGGATATCAAGGGTGATTAGCTTATGGTTGGATCGGACCAACGAGGAGTTGACGTCAGGTGTGGAACACCAGTCACTCATGTTGGTAAGGACTAGGTCTAGGATATTGTTGCCCCTGGTGGGGGTGTGGATAAGTTGATCCAGAGCATTGGAGTTTATGAATTCCAGAAATTGTTGCGCTAAGGAGTTGGTACACAAGTAGTTTTCCCAGTTAATGGTGGGGTAGTTGTAGTCGCCCATTATTAGGATGTTTGGTTGAACCTTAATATTTTCCAGCACATCAAGAAAAGAGGAGTGAGAATCCTGGGGCATGGTGGGAGATCTGTAGCAAGCTACAATTTGGATTGCAGTTTTGCCCAGAGTTAGTTGCACTTGGATAACCTCGGATGCATTATGCTGAGCAACTAGTCTGGAGGTGTGGATATCCTTAATGAATATGGACACACCTCCACCTTTGGTGTTTGGGTCCAGGTTACATGGCCGAAAAGTGTGGTATGAGTTATAGCCTGGTAGTGCAGGAGTGCTCTCTGGAGCCTTGAACCAGGTCTCAGAGACTGCACAGATGTCGATGTTCTGCATTTTAAGGAGTGCCTCGAGTGAGTGCATTTTGAGATTTAGACTTCTAGCATTGAGTAGCATTATCCTCAGTTTTCTTGCCTGTTCCTGTTACGGTGGTGAATTTGTCATTTGAACCTTGCCTAAAAAAGGCACTATAGGGGCAGCAAGAGCCTTAGCCAGTATCCGGAATCCCAGGGGCGACAGGTGCAGGCCATTTGTGGCAAAGCATCGTGGTCTGTCGACCATGTCATCCCAAGCAGACAGATACTGAATCCCCTTAGAATGACATCAGAAGCTTAGCCAGTTGTTGAAGTCGATCATTTTGTCCTTGTACTGTGGTATCATTCTGGGCAATGGCAGAATGCTACTCAGGGCTAGGGACATACCTGCCTGGGCTACAAGATCGGAGAGCTCTTTCATGTCTCTCTTCATGTAGTCCAGGGAGGTACGTCTCAGGTCATTTACACCAACATGGACAATGACAGAGTCATATTTCTTGTGGAGTGATCTGAGTGCGTAGGTTATGTGGCGGATCCTGGCACCTGACAGGCAGCTGACAGTAACCTTCTCCTTGTTTAGCCTGGTGAGTGGGACATCAGTGTGCCTGACTATAGAGTCACCTATGACAAGAGTGTTGGGTACGTTGTTTTGCCTTATTGGCTGTGGTTGAGTGGCACGCTGAGTCTGTGGGCTGTGTCATTTGGGTTGTGTTGAGGGATGGAGGTTGCTTGCGTTTCTGCTTTGGAGGTCTCTGTTGCTTAGACAGATTATTATTGAGAGCCTCCGCAAATGTTTTTGTGTTAGTATGTGTGGATTTTGGTGGTGTAGATTTAGTGAGACTATGTGATGAGTGTGGTGTGGTGCAAATGTTTACCTTCTCCTCATGACTGTCAAGTTCAAGTCTTGGTTGGAGAGAGCTTTACCTCCAGTTTGGCTAGATAAGTGCATCTCTCACAGGTTGTAGTGTTGGGTGGTAGGAGGAGAGGTTTGTCTGTGTACATGAGGCAATTTCTACATTGCCTCAAGATGCCCAGATTCATCAGATAGACAGGAGAGAACACTGGGAGCTGACCCTTGGACATGCCTGAATAAAAAACTATTTTCCTCTGGATAAGTGAGGAAAGTGAGTGCAAGAGCTGTTTTTCTCTACGCAAGTGAGAAAAGTAAGTACAAAAACTGTTTCCCTCTAGGTAATGAGGAAGGTTGAGTGCTGTACTAATTAGTAGCTTATTTAGTGCTTACAAGTTCTGAACAAGTGCTGAGCATGAATAAGCAAATTCAAGTGCTACAACTATAATCTGTATCTGCACTAGATGAGTTACAGGACAGAAACAAGTGCAAATGCAGGCTTTCAAATCAGAAAGTTGAGAGAGATGGAAGAGATTGCCCAAATGGCCAATAACTACAATTTATGGGCCAGAACCACTCTTTATGTGATAGACAGGTTACCTAGTGCTTAACACTCCCACTGATCAGCTAGAAGGCTTCCCTCCAACACAGATAGGCTTGGGGGGCTCAGAAGCTTACCTACAGTCCTGGATACAGCAAATCTGTGTCTGGAACAGTAGTTACAGGAAAGGTAGGAAACAGGCTTACAATTATTTTTTTTCTTTGTTTACAGAAAAGTAGCTAAAACAGTAGTAAAAACAATTCACATGCAGTGCAAGCTAGCACACAAGTATTTAGCAATATTAGACCAAACACAGTTTAAAAAATGCAATTAAATTATAAGGAACTAAAAGGAAGTGCAGAAAGAGTTTATTAGGTAGAATGTGGTAAAGAGCTGGGACTAAGGAAGTGTCCCAGATCAAATCTACAGTGGGGCTGTCAACTGCAAAAGCCAACAAATGTATACTACAAGCCAGAAATAGGGAGGGTGGGTGGGACAAAACAGTTTCAACAGAGGTCTAAGCAACAATTAACAGTACAAACTCTAAAGCCAAAAACATATACTCAGCTCTGTATGTTTGCAGATAGATTGGAAAGCAGTCTCTCAGAACAGGGAGACAACAATTTCAACAGAGATCTAAGCAACAATTAACAGTACAAACTCTAAAACCAAAAAATATACTTAGCTCTGTATATTTGCAGATAGATTGAAAAGCAGTATCTCAGAACAGGGAGACAACAGTTTCAACAGAGATCTAAGCAACAATTAACAGTACAAACTTAAAACCAAAAAAAATATACTCAGCTCTGTATATTTGCAGATATTCATTGTGTTTTACTTGTAGTCTGCTTTAAACTGCATACTAAAACTTCAAAAGAGACCACAGCTCTCTCTCTTGAGTCAGGCAGAATTTTTTCCCCACCTGTCACTATTCTGTTCTTAAATACCACTATCTTTCTAGTTGCCTGCCTCTTATGTTAATTTGACCATATATCTCATTTCCTCTCTGCTTTCACTGGCTTGTGTGAGTAAGTACAAAATTGTCATTTTGTGAAATCACTCCCCTTCAACTGTTTAAATTTATTGGCCATCCTACTGTATTCCATAGTACCAGAATACAAAAGTGACCACCCCCTTTCAAGCTATCTTGCTGTTTTAAAATAGTGACTCCCCACTAAAACTTAGCTTTTTAGACAGGTAAAACTTAAGTTACCTAATTTCACATCTAACTTCTCTAGTGCATACTGCAGTGTTTAGGATAAACATGTTTTGTTCATCTTACCTTTAAGCATCCCTGTGACTAGCACTTGCTCTAATACCTGCTGGAAAGCAATAGAAAGCCTTAAACTGATGCAAGCACTCAGCCCTCCTTGTTAATAAGGATACATTAATCATAGGCACTAAACAGCCTATAATTGCAAAGTAGCTTGCTAAGATAAGGGAAAACAGCTCCTGTCCTTTACAAAAAAAGCACCAAACCAGGAATGTCCAAGGGTCAGCTTCTAGTGATTTCTTCTGTCCACCTGGTGAATCTGGGCATACTGGGGCAATGCAACAATTGTCTCATGTACACAGACAGCCCTCTCCTCCTACCACCCAACACTACAACCTATGAGAGATGCACTTACATAGCCAAACTGGAAGCAAAGCTCTCTCCACCCAAGATTGTGCTGACAGTCAAGAGGAGAAGGTTAAACCCGCACTACACCTCAAGCAACACATAGCCCTTCTAAACCCACACCACCAACACCCACACATAGTAACACTAAATCCACATATGCAGAGGCACTTAACTGTACCCTGCCCAAGCCACAAGGACCTCCAAATCTGAAACGCAAACAAACAGTCACAACCAAAGTGTCGCATAGCTCACAACACCAGTGTGCCACCCAGCAACAGCCCCTAAGGCAAGACAGTGTACCTAACACTTCAGTCTTAGGTGACTCTTTAGTCAGGTACACTGATGTCCCACTCACCAGGCTGAACAAGGAGAAAATTAGTTAGCTGCCTGTCAGGTGCCAAGATCCGCCACATAACACATGCACTCAAGTCACTCAACAAGTACAAATATGACTCTGTCATTGTCCATGTTGGAGTGTATGACTTGAGACGTACCTTCCTGGACTACATAAAAAGAGACATGAAAGAGCTCTTGGATCATGTGGCCCAGGCACTTATGACCCTAGCCCTGGGTAGCATCCTGCCTTCGCCAAGAATGTTACCACAATGTTGTTGTTGTTGCGTCTTTCGGCTTTTCCCGGTTAGGGGTCGCCACAGCAGAACTCTAAACCGCTAATGTTTGGCAGTAGATTTTTACGTGCCGAGTTGCCCTTCAACAAAGGTATGCCCATTCACGCAAGTCTCCACACAGAAGACGCTCTAGCTGAGAATCGAACAGGACAGCGTCTTACTGTGAGGCGACAATGCTACCGCAGCATCAAGGACAAAATGATTGACTTCCACAATTGGCTAAGCTTCTGTTGTCATTCAGAGGGGATCCAGTATCTGTCTGCCTGGGACGACATGATCGACAGACCATGATGTTTTGCCAGAGGTGGTCTGCACATGTTGCCCCTGGGATTCAGGTTAATGGCTAAGGCTCTTGCCACCCCTATAGTGCCTTTTTTAGGCAAACTTCAAAGGACAAAACCACCACTGTAACAGGTACAAGCATGCAAAATCTGAAGATAATGCTACTCAATGCTAGAAGTCTAAACCTCAAAATGCACACTCTCGAGGCACTCCTAAAAATGGAGAACATCGATATCTGTGCAGTAACTGAGACCTGGTTCAAGGCTTCAGAGAGCACCCCTGCAATACCAGGCTACAACTCTTACCACACTTTTCAGCCATCAAACCAGGATCGAAACACTAAAGGTGGAGGAGTGTCCATATTAGCCAAGGATATTCACACCACCAGGCTAGTTGCCCAACACAATGTGTCTGAAATTCTCCAGGTGCAACTAACACTAGGTAAGACTGCAATCCAAATTGTAGCTTGCTACAGATCCCCCACCATGCCCCAAGATTCTCACTACACCTTTCTAAACATACTGGAAAATATTAAGATACAGCCAAACACCCTAATACTGGGTGACTTCAACTACCCTGCCATTACCTGGGAAAACTACTCCTGTACCAACACCTTTGCCCAACGGTTCTCGGAATTCATAAATTCCAATGCCCTGGATCAACTAATCCATTGTCCCACCAGGGGCTCCAGTATCCTAGACCTGGTCATTACCAACATGGGAAATCGATGCTGCAAACCTATGGTCACACCCTCGTTGGTCAGGTCAGACCATAAGCTTATCACCCTTAACATCCACATCCCACCCCCACCCTCCAGTCAGAAAACCTCCATAAAAAACTTCTCCAAAGCCAACTTCATGCTACTCAAGTCAGACGTGACAAACGTCATGACACCCATGCAGACGGGAACTGAAAGTTCAACTGCTGAGTCCTACACTAAGGCACTGTATGAGCACATCCACTCATGCATGAATCATGCCATCCCAAATAGAACCAAGATGCTCTCCTCCAAAAAAATGAAGCCAATCTGGTGGTCCCCTGCCATAATTAAACTTTACAACAAAAGGAAGAAACTGTTGCAGAAAAGAGGAAAATTCCAGGATGCAAAAAACTCCCTTACCAGCCTCAGCTGAAATCCCTCAAAATCCTCCAAAGGTAGTTACGAAAATGCAATTGCCAAAGACAACCACAAGACATTCTATAACTGTGTCAAGAATCTAAATGGCAATGCTCAGATCTGCTCTGAGCTACAACAGAATGGCATTAAATATACTGATCCCATGGATATTGCCAATATCCTGGCAGATCGATCCAGTGCCAACTTCACCCCCTAAATGGCCCATTTCAATACTGGAAGATTGCCAAATTCCAGTAATAACGGCCACACAGGTAAAGAAACGCACTCTCCAAAGCTAAGAATACAGCATCCATGGGACCAGATGACATCCCGGGCTGTGTACTACATGAACTACAAAATGAACTGGCACCTCACCTAAGTGTCATGTTTAATCATAGCCTCACCTCAGGCTTCATGCCCACTGAGTGACGCACAGCTACAGTTATCCCACTCTACAAGGGGGGATCCACCTTGGATCCCAGGAACTACCACCCCATCAGTCTGACGAGCCTGATCTGCAAGGCCATGGAACGTATTGTCAAGGAACTTATAAAAAAAGACATTGGCAACCTTCAAACACTGGACCCCACCCAGTTTGGGTTCATGAAGGAACGATCTTGTCTCCTGAAACTGATCGACTTCTTCGAATCAGTCTTCAGAGCCGTGGACAAGGGTAAGGCGGTCCACACAGCCTATCTGGACCTCGCCAAGGGCTTTGACACCATCCCCCCACTCTGGAATCATAGATAAATTTACTAAGCTGGGCATTAATCCCTACGTCACTCGGGTTGCCAACTGGCTTACTGACGGAACCCACACTGTAAAAGTAGCTGACTCCAAATCCAGCTCCAGACAAAGTAACAAGTGGAGTACCTCAGGGTTCAGTGCTGGGACCGGTCTTGTTTGGCATCTACTTCTCTGAAGTACAGGCCAATACTAAGGCACTCTTGCTAACAAAGTCCGCAGATGACTGCAAACTGGGAGCCATTATTGAATCTCCAAATGATGTGGATACTATACAAAAGGGCCTTACAGAAACAGATGCTTGGTGCCAGAGCCATGTGCTGAAGCTCAGTGCCAAGAAATGTATAGATGTTCATGTTTCACTGTTGCAGTCATCACATTTGGGTTATCTGCTTGCAGTAGCCCTCAGTCAGCCTGATTATCAAAGTCCTGGGTCCTGCGTCGGTTGCTGTCTCATCTTCCATGACGTCAGGTAGTCTGGTTTAAAGCATGCAGCCGACACCATTACATCAGTCTTTCTTGCTGTGCGGTGCCCGAAGCAGAATCAGTTCGCAAGTGCCGGTCGCCCAACTCCTGAAATTTTGTTTTTCGAGTTTCAGAACTGAAGTCTTCAAATAAAGGTAAGTACCCCATTGGGGAAACTTTTTCTTGCTCTAAACCGATGTCAGTAAAAGTAAATAATTGCATTTCTTGTGGAAAGCAAATACCTCATAAAAATTTCCATTCGTACTGTATTCCTTGCCTAGGCCCTGACCATGACATACCTCTCTCTCAGTTTTGTGCCTTATTTAAACAACAAACTATTCATCGTCTGTATATTTACGCTTCTAAGTATTTTGGTACTCGGTTCAGTTATACAGATATGTCTTCGGTAAGCCATCCGACTACCGACATTCCGAAAAAACGCAAAGATAAAGACAGAGACAGGCCGCCTAGGTCCAAAGCTGCCGACGACGCTTTTCCTAAGCCAGTCACCAGTTCGCCAGTACTCAGTGAGGCGCTTTCGCAGCCCCTGATACCCGCTACTTCAGATTCACAGGTCTCTACTGAGACCCATTCGAAGTCCGGTATGCTGCGAGATGCTTCAACTGTGGAACCTGTGGATGTCTCTACCTTGGATGGGTCCAGAGCCGCTGTGCAGGCATTGGCTTCTGAGGATGTATTCAGGCCTACTGACTTGCATATTAAACCGATGCCATCTTCTTCTTCAAGGCCTAAAACTCGAACCATGCCTAGCAAACCAACTCCCAGACCGCGTGGTCAGGCCTCTATGCCTAAAAAACAAATGATAAGAATGGCTGAAGACTTTATTGCTTTAATCAGGGGAAGCCAACCTTCCCCCTCTAAGAGACCTAGGACTGAGTTTGCTTATAATACTTCTGACCAGGATTCTGAAATTTCTGTTTCTTCTGATGACCAGGATTTACCTTTATCTACCTATGAGGATTCTGATGCTGAGGACTCTATTCCCTCTGCTTCCCCCCAGAGGTTTTCTCTTTTGGTGAAACCTTGCATAATCTTAGGGAGCATTTTCGCTGGGAAAGCCAGGATTACTCTGATTCTAAAAAGAGGCTTGGGGATTTTTTACTCTTGCCCCAGCACAGGCCTTTAGCTATCCCTCCTGTACTAGACATAGTTGATGATGCCTTTTCGGAATCTAGCTTGACCCCTGATGCTTTACCTCCTGCTCCCAGAAAACCTGATAGATATTGCAGGGTTCCTGACTCTCACAAGTTCCTTTTTAAACATCTTACTGCGAATCCTGAGACTATTTCATAGGAACCCAAGGGCATTAAAGCTACTACTGCCAAAAATCCTACCCCCTCTGATAGAGACTCCAGGGCGCTGGATAGATGGGGTAAGAAGGTATACACTTCTGCAACTTTGGCCATTAGGGCCTTAAACTACCAGTTTCATATGTTAAAGTATCAGCAGCATATTATTAGATTGCTTAAACAGAAAATTATTTTGATTCCTAATTGTGCTGAAAATTAATGCATTCTGCTGAACAGGTTGGAAAACATACTTTGCAATGTGGTTTTGACTCACTAGAGGCATCTTGCAGGGCTGCTGTCACTGGGTCTGTACTTAGAAGGCAGGCTTGGCTTAAGGCGCAATCCTTGCCAGATCATGTTAAAGCTAAATTACTGGATGCTCCCTTAAATCAGGACCACCTGTTTGGCAACAAACCAGAAGAAGTTCTTAAAAAGATGGAGGAAAAAGCTAAATCTATGCAAACTGTTAAAGATTTCGTGCAGCTACAACCTCCATGATTTAGTAGGCATTGGCCGTCTAAGAATTGGTCCTTTCCTGCCTCTTCCAGGCCTTCTCAGTCCAAACCCAGATCCAGCAGAACACCCTGGCTTCAGTCCCAGGGTACGCACAGGACTAAGCAGTGGGAGGCTTCCACTTCCAAATCAGGGAGTAGTAAGTCTCCCTCTATGGTAAACTGTCTCAATGACTTGACTTTAAAACTTCCAAACACTTCTCAACTGACTGCTCCTTTAGGGGGAAAGATTGCTCTGCAGGCAAAAAACTGGGAACTCATTACCCAGGACAAATGAGTTTTAAATATAGTTTCCCAAGGATACAGATTTCACTTCCACACGTTACCAACCCCAAACGTTTGGCCAGATTTACCCCCAAATCAGTGGGCAGAAGCTCAAAAGCAAGTACACTCCCTCTTAAGCATAAAGGCTGTTCAAACTATACCAGAAGAGGAAAAGGGACAAGGTTTCTATTCACGACTGTTCCTGGTACCCAGAAAAGACAACTCATGGCGTCCTATCCTGGACCTGTCTGGCTTTAACACCTTTTTGGTGATTCCAAAATTCAAGATGCTAACTCTTCATCAGTTGCTTCCTATGCTAGGCAAAGATGCCTGGTTGGCAACATTCGATTTAAAGGAAGCCTACCTGCACACCCCAGTCAGGGAATCTTGCAGAAGATACCTACACTTCAAAGCAGGCTACATGCACTATCAGTTCTCTGCACTGCCCTTTGGCTTATCTACTGCGCCCAGGGTATTCCCAAAGTGCCTAGCTCCAGTCATTGCATTTTGCAGGCAAAGAAATATTCAAATATACCCATACCTGGACGATTGTCTAATTCAGGCAGAAAGCCAGGACATACTTCTGAATCATCTCTCATTTGTGCAAAAGGTGCTAACTTGTCTGGGGTACACCATAAACGAAAATAAATCACATCTGGTACCCTGTCAACAAATTATATTTCTGGGAGCAAGCTTGAACACAACTTCCCAGATGGCTTTCCTCACGCCAGAGAAGCAAATTCATTTGACAACCTACTGCAAACTAATGGCCACAAAAACCCTGCTGTCTGCAAGGCAAATACTGCACGCCTTGGGGTTCATGGCCTCCTACATTCTACTAATTCCATATGCAAGACTGCATATGAGGAAACTACAATGGTATCTAAAAAGCCTATGGTGTCAACATTCTCAGGATCTAGAAGCAATGATTCCTATCATACCTTGCCTACGGTTAGAGTTCCTTTGGTGGGCAGACACCTGCCATCAAAACAAGGGACTACCATTCACTCTACCCCCTGCCACCCAAACCCTAACAGACGCATCAGACTATGCATGGGGGCTCATCTGGCAGGGAAGCGCATTCAGGGAAAATGGAACCCAAGTCAAATGCATCTGCATATCAGTCATAAAGAAATGTTAGCTGTACAGAATGCTCTGACAGCCTTCAAAGACCACATTCTTCCAGGACAGTTAATGGTAAAGATGGGCAACACCACTGTTATGTGGTACATAAACAAGCAGGGGGGTACCCATTCTTACCCCCTCTGCAGACTAGCCATGGCTCTGTGGAACACAGCCTTGAGCTACCAAGTGCATCTACCGGCTCAATTCCTGCCAGGAAAACTAAATACACTGGCAGACGAACTAAGCAGAAATCTCATGGACCCACATGAGTGGAAACTGGAACCAAAGACTTTCAACATGTTGACAAACAAATGGGGCACCCAGATATAGACCTGTTTGCCTCCCCCCAGAACTACCAATTGGACAAATTTTGCACAAGGACTCCCCACAAACAAGCTTGGAAAGTGGATGCTCTGTCCTTCAGTTGGAAAAATGTATCAGCTTATGCCTTTCCTCCTCTTCCTCTCCTCTCCAAAGTACTACTAAAGATCAAACAGGACAAACCAAGGATGATATTGATTGCACCAGACTGGCCACGCCAACACTGGTACCCCCTCTTGCGCAGTGTGTTACTGCTGGCTCCATGGCACCTGCCTCATACCCCTACTCTGTTGTCACAGCAGGAGAGCCAGATTCTGCACTTTCAGCTTCAAACCCTGAACCTGGCATTCTGGCTGATTACATAATCTCTCTGTTACCATCCCTCAGTAAACAAGTGTTGGATGTCATTTTGGAGGCAAAGAGGCCTAGTACTAGAAAATCTTATGCTGAAAAATGGAAAAGATTCTGTGCCTTGAACCAAACTCAAGGGATGGGCACAGCAGTGCCCAATTTACCTCAGATTCTTCAAGACTTAACTGAGACGCTTCACAAGGGCCTTTCTTTTTCCTCCATCAAAATTCATGCCTCAGCCATTTCAGCTCATTACAACACAGGACCACCCCTCTTCTCTCATCCACTGCTCAAGCAGTTCTTCAGAGGGGACAAAAAACTGAAGACCACCCAGGAGAGCCCCAGCTCCAGCCTGGGACCTTAACTTTGTATTGGAAAAACTCACTCTTCCTCCTTTTGAGCCAGCTGCAAGTGCAGACTTAAAATTCCTTTCTTGGAAGTTAGCCTTCCTTTTAGCAATCACTTCAGCAAGAAGGGTATATGAATTACAGGCCCTTATGGCAGTGGAGCCTTTCATCATCTTTCATGCGGACAGGTTGTCCCTCAGGACCAATCCCTCCTTCATGCCCAAGGTAGTATCCAGTGTGGCTCTTAATCAGTCCATTCATTTGCCAACCTTCTTTTCTAATCCACAGAACAAAGGGGAACAGGTACTGCACTCCTTAGATGTGCACAGACAACTTAGATTTTACTTGGACAGGACTAAACCTCAAAGGAAATCTGAACAAGTGCTGGGTGGCCTTTGCTGCAGGGGCAGAGGGGAAGGCTATTTCAAAACAAACCCATTTCTAAATGGATAGGCCATTGCATTTATTTCTGCTATAAGCACCATGGAAAACCTATCCCACAGGGGATCAGACCACATTCAACCAGGGCTGCATCTTCCTCTACAGCCTTTCTCAGAGGTGTCCCTACCAGGGACATCCTAGAAGCTGCTACCTGGAGTTCTGTACATGCTTTCACCAAGCATTACCATTTGCCAATTTTCTCTAACTCCAGAGCTGGGTTTGCCACTGCAGTTTTGCAGGGCCTTATAGCTGGTCCTAATGCTATCTAAATTCCTCCTCCCATCCTTAGCTTTGGGAATCTACCCAAATGTGATGACTGCAACAGTGAAACATGAAGAACATAGTACAGTTGTGTACACTTACCATAAATGTAGATGTTCAAGTGTATTCACTGTTTACCCTGTTTAGTCCTCGTTACCCTCCCTCCAGCCCCCTGACTTCTTTTGGCTATACCTCTACTCTCTCTTACTATGCTTAAAAGCTTTTTGGTGTATTTGTTTTTTTGATGGAGGTATAACCTTGCATATATTTATATTTAATTGCTTCCCATTAGGGGGGCACCTGACATCTGGGGCAAGAAAAACTGATGTAATGGCGTCAGCTGCATGGTTTATACCCCTGACTACCTGACGTCACGGAAGATGAGTCGGCAACCGACACAGGACCCAAGACTTTGATAGTCAGGCCGAGTGAGGGCTACTGCAAGCAGATAACCCAAATGTGATGACTACAACAGTGAATACACTTGAACATCTACATTTATGGTAAGTGTACACAACTGTACTGTATCCCCTTTGGGAAAAAACATGTACCCGTGAATTATCACATAGGTGGCAGTACACTAAACACCGAAATTGTGGACAGTGGTCTCACCTTCGATAACCGCATCACCACAGCAGTCAGGAAATCCTTCTATTTGGCACACCTCATCACTAAGGGCTTTTCATCCAGAAAAAAGGAGGTCATTGTCCCACTGTAGTCATCCCTCATTAGACCCATTATAGAATACAATGCCCCATTTGGTATGTACCTCTCAAGACACCTGCAACAACTGGAAAGGCCGCAGAAATACTTCACTAAAAGAATCACAGGCCTAATGCAGATGCCGTATGCTGACTGCCTTAAAAAAACTCCAGCTATACTCTGTCGCATATTGTCTACTCCGAGGCTATCTCTGCTTAACATGCAAGGCCATGTCAAACCCAGAGCTGTTGGACATGCTACACTTAAAGAAATCCCAAGCCCTCAGAGCCACACGCTCCAGGGATCTAAACCTCGTCATTACAATAAACAAAACATGCTGGAGGGATAGGTTCCTGACCCAGAGACTCCCCAGACTCTGGAATAGACTTGCCTATACATGTCAAGCAGAACGCTTCTTTCTTCAACACGAACCTTGACAATGAATGGGAGAAAGGAAATTCACCCCGGGGATCACGTCAGTCACCCTACTAGACAGGAGTCCAGGAAGTAAATAGTTTGGGAAGAAATAGCCAGGGAATTTTTATGGCTAGGCTTGTATAGGCCCTAGGGCCGATGGCCTAATACCAACCTATGAATTGCAGCAGATAGTAAAGACAACCACAAGGCCTTCTATAGTTAAGTAAAGAATCTCCACGGCAATACCCAAATTTGCTCTGAGCTACTGCACAATGGTACCTCCTTTACTGAGCCAACAGATCTTGCCAGTATACTGGCCGACGATTCCATGCCATCTTTGCCCCCCCCCCAAAGGACCAGTCATTATACCAGTAGATTGCCAATCACCCAGTATTACTGCTGCACAGGATAAAACAGCACTGTCCAAGGCCAAGAATACAGCTTCTGTGGGACCTAGCAATATCCCTGACTGTGTTCTACATGGACTACAGAGTGAACTGGCACCTCATCTGTGTGCTTTGTTCAATCACAGCCTCACCTCAGGTTTTGTCCCTACTGAATGGCGCACTGTTACGGTTATCTCTCCCCACAAAAGGGGAGCGACTACAGACCCTTGGAACTATCGCCCCATTAGCCTGGCAAGTCTAATATGCAGAGCTATGGAACACATCATCATGGACCTAATATGTAAGGATATAGGGAATCTCCAAACTCTGGATCCCACACAGTTTGGTTTTGTGAAGGGTAGATCATGTCTGCTGAACTTGGTCGACTTCTTTGAGTCAGTCACCAGAGCTGTGGATGAAGTCAAGGTGGTTCATGCAGCCTACTTTGATCTGCCAAGACCTTTGATACCATTCCCCCACTCAGGAATCATAGAAAAACTCACTAACGTAGGCATCACCCCCTATTTCACTAGGTGGGTTGCAAACTGGCTCACAGAACCCATTGTGTGCATGTAGCTGACTCCCAGGTCAGACTGCCGACTAGTTATAAGTGGAGTCCCACAGGGATCGGTCCTGGGTCCTCTCCTGTTTGGTGTCTACTTCTCAGAAGTCCAGGCCAACACGAAGGGACTCTGGCTGACAAAAGTTTGCAGACGATTTGAAGTTGGGAGCCATTATTAACTCCCTAAGTGATGTTGACATCCTACAGAAAGGCCTCACTGAGACCAATGTCTGGTGTCAGAACCATGGCCTTAAGCTCAATGCCAAAAAATGTGTTGTCATCCCCTTTGGGAAAAACCCAGTTTCCATGAATTACCTCATCGATGGTAGTCCACTGAACACAGAAGGCATTATAAGAGATCTGGGAACTCTCTTTGACCACCACATTGCCACTGTTGTCAGAAAGTCCTTCTATGTGGCACATCTCATTACTAAGAGTGTTGCATTCAGGAAGAAGGAGGTCATTGTCTCCCTCTACTCTTCCCTCATTAGGCCAGTCATCAAGTACAATGCCCCATTTGGCATGTACCTCACTAGACACCTGCAACAACTGGAGAGGCCGCAAAAGTACCTCACAAAGAGGATCTTAGGCCTTAAACACTTGTCCTATATGGACAGACTTAAAAAACTCCAATTATTCTCTGTCTCGTATCGCCTACTTAGATGCGATCTCTGCTTGACTTACAAAGCCACGTCTGACCCAGCTCTGTTAGAAATGCTACATCTAAATAAATCCCATTCCCTCCACACCACACACTCCAGAGACCTCAACCTCATTACAACAATCAACAGAACATGCTGGAGGGACAGGTTCATAACCCAGGGACTGCCCATGCTATGGAATAGACTTCCCATACATGTCAAACAGCACCTCACTGGCCCTGTTCAAGAGAAGTCTTGATGAGTGGATGAGAAATAAAAAATTCACCCCAGGGATCACTCCAGTGGCTCTACTCAACAGAGGCACTGGGAACTAACGTCAGGTGGCATAATACCAGGGTAATCCTATGGGCTAGGCTTGTAAAGGCTCCAGGGCCATTAGCCTAGTACACACCTATGAACCTATGAATACCCAGCCCTTAACAGGTAACATAAAAGTACAGAATCTGATGTTGTCTCTTCCATTATTCCTCAACTAATGGGTTACTGATTTGACCTTGAATCTGACTTGGGCGACTTTTTCCAGACTGAGGATCTGTAACTCAGGCTCCTCCCCTTACCCATAATCCCCTGTGGTCCCCTGCATTATCTCAGATCTCGCTCGTAGAGTAAGGATGTGATTCGTTGCCATAGGCTCACCTTCACCTAAGTGCATCAGTATTTTCTTTGTCAAATTTTTCCTTCATACTTTTTGATATTATGTTAGTGCAGAACTCTTTTAACTTCAAGTTTTCTTTCCTTCCCTTACTTAACAAAAAAAAAAAAAAAAACTTTGTAGGCCTTTTTACCTTTAGCATATGTTTCTAGTTTATCTTCTTACTAGTTGGTAACTAGTAGATCTGAAGTAGGCACTTCATTTGTCAGCAACCTTTGGGATACGGATCCGACATCTTCTACCACAGCATAGATCCGAGCTCCTATCTCCTCCCTTTACCCATAATCCCCTGCCAACCCTGACTGACCTCAGATCTAGTTTGCCGCACTTCAAGCTACAAGCTAGGTTCCTGAGCTCCTGGTTGATCGAAACTTTGTGAGGAAAAAATTTCCATTTTCTTCCTTTTTTCTTTTGCTGTGAGTGAGAGTGATTGGTTAGGTACCCCTATAGCCCTTCTTAACTAACTAAATTTTATTTTTGTGATGCTTTTTCTCCTCCCTTCCTCGCTGGTTGTAGTGTGTGTGTGGTGTGTGTAGGGGCCTAGTGAGTGTGTTTTTCCTTTATTTAAAAAAAATGTCAGAGGCCCCTAAAGCCATTTTTTCTAAGTGCACCGAGTGTGTCCATAAGCTTTCACCGGTGGATGGCCACACTCGGTGCGTTAGGTGCCTTGGGGTTGAACACCTCTCCTCTGGATGTGCGATCTGCGTGGCGTTCAACCCCAGGGCACTTAAGGACTGGAGGTCGAAGCTGGTTCTGGTGGGCCTTTTGCCCCAAGATCCGGCTCCGCCCTCCGGTACTTCTGTGGCCGCTATTCAGCCTTCGGTGGCGGCGACTCCTGCCTCCCTCCCTCCAGTCAGGACTCAACCTCCCGCTTCGGCTCCGGAGGAGAGGGAGACCAAAAAAGGCAAGCGGAGAGAGAAAGCACCGTAAGCGGCGGGCCGAGGACTCCTCCTCGGCCCCGCCCGCCAAACAGGCTTCTCCCTCCAGGGCTTCTGGATCGCCTCCTCCTCGGATCTGATCCCCTTGCTTCTCACCGGGACCCTAGGAGGGGGTGACCCGGTCCTCGTCGAGGTGGCACTCCAGGCTTGCCTCGGTGGCCTCTTCGAGGTCCACTTATAGCATGTCTGATGCAGACATGGACCGGATGATGAGGAGGTTCATCCAGGCCCAGCTGTAGATGGGAGTGCTCTTGCCTCCCCCCCCCCCTCTGGGGGGGAGCTCGACCCCATTGCTCCTTCTCCGACCCGTTTTCCGGGTTCGAAGCGTTCGGAGCCGAGCCGCGTTGGATCCGGGGGTGGGTAGGAGCCGACAGTGCTGGGCACTTCGGCTCCGACTCTTCCCTCGAGTTTGTCGGATCCGACCTCTCGGAGCTGGGGGCCGAGCTTTGGATCTGAGGGATTTGGTGTGCCTTCGGCTCCGTCCCTGTCGGAGCACGCGGGTCCTTTGGATCCAATGGTCTCGGCCCCGGGTCTGGTCCCCGCTTCGGATCCGGGTGGGAGTCGACTCTCGGATCCAATCGAGGGCGGCTCCCCCTCGGCTTTCGCTGCGGTGGAGAGGGCACTGTTGAGTGCATCCGGACCTCCGGTCCTGGCTTCGGCTCCCCCCTGCACTCCCTCTCAGCTGGTCCAGGCTCCCATCACCCGGCCTTTGGGGCAGCCTGCTTCAGCGCCTCTGGGTGTTCCTTCGGAACATGACATTGCTGGTGAGACTTCCTCGGACAGCCCCCCCCCCCGAGGAGGTTCCTCACAAGTCTTAAATGTAAGAGGAGGCACGTGGACTCCCCCAAGTCCCTTACGGAAGATACGGACTTAGATGAAGGGGAAGGCTCCCCAAGGTCACCCCCCCCGAGGATGTCTCCTTTGGAGACATCATGGAAATGCTTAGGATCAGGGGGGGGTTGGTTTGCCCCCAAGTCTTCCTCCGATGAGTCCGTATTCCTAGAGGCGTTCGAAGCAGGGCCATCTACCTCTTGGGTGTCCCCCCCCAACCCCCTGGTGGACCTTATCACCACCAGGGCTTGGAGGGAGCCGGACACTGTAGAGCCAGTCCCCAGGCGCCCGGACAGGATCTTGAGTACCCCCGCAGAGAGAACCCATTGGAGCAGAGGTCCCCCTGTGGATGCCATGTTGGTGGCGGTGGCCACCAAGAGAGAGTTGGCTCAGGAGAGCCCCACGGTCCACCCATCAAGCAAGGAGTCTCGTGCGATGGACCGCCTTGGGAAGCAGGCCTTCAGTTCAGCAACCTTCTCGATGAGAGCGCTGAACTATATGGCACACGTCATCCGGATGCAGCGGGATCTAATAAAAAAATATGCTGCCTCCCCCCCAGAGTCCATGTCGGAAGGGGACAAGCAACTGTACTCCTCCACAATGTCCACTCTACACTCCATTTCTAACACCTTTATGCGGCTTTTGTCTCACGCCACCGAGGGAGCCGCTAGAGCTGGCGGAGTCGGCCTGGTCATGAGGCGACAAGCCTGGCTCTGACATTGTGACTTCTCGGAACCCTTTAAGGCGTCATTCACAAATGCCCCCTTTGATGGTTCTGCTCTGTTTGGCAAAACCGTTCGCGACACTTTAGTCCAGAGCGAGAAAGACGGGAAGATGTCGTCTGCCGTCGGAGTCCGCTTCTCTGCTCCCCAGAGGTCCTTTTCCAAGAACCGAAAGGGTCAGAAGAAGATGTGGTTCCGGAAATCGCATCAATCCCAGTCTGCTCCGGATAACCAGTCCTCTCGTGGCAGAGGAGGACAGGGAGGACGCCGCCCTAGAGGCAGAGAGGGTGCCAGGAATTTTGGATCCAGAGAACCCTTCTCTGAGAGGCCCACGCAGAACCCCTGAGGGGTTGCCCGGCTGCTCCACTCTGGAGGCAGTCAGGGGGAGTTTTTCGAGGCACCTAGCAATGTGGGAGTCCATAACAACAGATAGCTGGGCGCTTCGCATCATATCCAGAGGTTACCAAATTCCCTTTATTGTAACCCCCAAAACCAGAAGCCTCCCCGACATACCACCCAGTCAGAGGGAGGCGGCTGCTACAGAAATTCAGCAGCTTTTACAAAAAAGAGCCATCCAACCCGTCCCCCCAGATCAGCTCGGATCAGGGTTTTACTCCAGGTTCTTTCTGGTGCCAAAAAAGACGGGGGACTTGAGGCCCATCCTCGACCTCTCTCTCTTGAACCTGGCAGTACCCAAAGAAAAGTTCCGGATGGTCACGCTGCAATCTATTCTCCCCCTGTTACGGGAGAACGATTGGATGTGCTCGATAGACCTCAAGGATGCGTACTATCACATTCTAGTGGACAGACGCTCCAGGAGGTTTCTCCGCTTCCGGCTGGGAGCCAGTCACTTTCAGTTCAGGGCCCTCCCCTTCGGTCTCACCTCAGCCCCCAGGGTGTTCACCAAAGTCTTAGCGGCAATAGCGGCCCACCTGAGACTCCAGGGAATTCAGGTCTTTCCGTACCTGGATGACTGGCTCCTTACTGCCCCAACAAGGCATCTGCTCTGTTCATGCAGGGATTACTTCCTCAATCTTGCTCCACGTCTAGGATTGACGGTCAACATGGCCAAATCCTTTCTGGCTCCTACACAGGTAATAGATTTCATAGGGGCGAGACTGGATTCCAAACTAATGCTTGCTTTCCTGACTCCAGATTGGCTTCAGAACCTGAGGTTGCATGTACAGGCCATCCTCCAGCTTCAAGCTCCACCGGCGGAATTGGTCCTGAGGGCTCTGGGGTCCATGGCGGCAGCAATTTCTCTGCTGCCCTTGGCCCGTCTAAATATGAGGGTCCTGCAGTGGACCCTTCAGGTGCAATGGTCCCTGTCTCGCGACCCCCTGTACCATCCAATTCCCCTAAACAGGACTTGCAGAAGGTCGCTCGTGTGGTGGCTCCAGTCCCCGAGCCTCCACACGGGACGCCCATTCTCGATGCCTCCTCCCATCGCCACAGTGACCACGGATGCTTCTTGCCTGGGGTGGGGGGGGCATTATTCAGGCAGAACGGTCCAAGGCACGTGGAACGACATAGAGACCTCCTTGCATATCAATATCCTAGAGATGAGGGCGGTGCTTTTGATGTTGCAGGCACTTCACGACCTTCTTCCAATTGGGACGATTGCGGTACATACGGACATGTCAGTGGTCTGGTGAATCAACAAACAGGGGGGAACCAGGTCTTATCCTCTTTGTCGCGAGGCCATGAGAGTGTGGGAATGGGCGATATCCACCAACCGCTTTCTCATTGCAACTCACATTTCGGGACAGTCCAACATCCTAGCAGACAGGCTGAGTCGTACATTCCTGACCCCATACGAATGGTCTCACAATCCTCTCGTAGCAGAGCGAATATTTGCCCAATGGGGGCAACCCTGTTGCAATCTTTTTGCCTCTCCCTCAAATACCAAATGCAACAGTTACTTTGCTCTAATCCCCCCTCTGGGGGAGTCCCCGAGAGACTCTCTAGTACATGCTTGGCCTCCCGGTCTTCTTTACGCTTACCCTCCACTGCTCCTGATGCTAAAACTTTTACAGAAAGCCAGTCGGTTGGGGAGCAAGATGATCCTCATTGCCCCATTCTGGCCTCGTCAAACGTGGTTCCCGTACCTATGGTCTCACCTGATTCATCCGCCCTGGATTCTGGATCCCCTTCCGGATCTCATTACTCACCCACTGGGTCTTCCAACCCCCAACCTGGTCAACCTCAAGCTGATGGCCTGGTTGCTCCTGTTCCACTCCTGATAAGGACTCCCGGAATCTCCTCACCAGTCAAAGCCATTCTAGTAGCAGCACACAAGCCATCCACCAGAAAGGTCTATCGGAGTAAGTGGAAACGTTTTTTCCATCTGGGCTGAGCACCGTCATTTAGATCCTTTTACAGCGCCTTTAACATCGGTTTTGGATTTTCTAACTACCCTTTTTCATCAGGGGGCTAGCTGTTCTACAGTCAAGGTGCAACTAGCAGCGATTTCACACTATCATGTAGGGCATGAGTCTGGTCCTCTTATTACCTCCAAGCTCTGTAAAGCTTTCCTTAAGGGTACCTACCTCCTCAGACCTCCTGTCAGGGAGGTAGTACCCCCATGGGATTTATCTTTAGTTCTACAGGCCTTGACAAGCCCCCCTTTCGAGCCGGCGGCCACGGTTGATCTCAAATACCTCTCTTGGAAAACGGCCTTTCTGGTGGCCATTACTTCAGCTAAAAGAGTCTCTGAACTTCAGGCTCTGTGTCAAACCACCGTATTTGGTCTTCCATCAGGATAGAGTTTACCTCAGGATCAATCCTTCTTTTCTGCCTAAGGTATCTTCTGAAGCAAACATTAATCAATCTATTAATCTTCCCGTGTTTCTTCCCCAACTATCAGAACAAAGGAGAATATAAGCTGCATTCTTTGGACGTGCACAGACAACTGCGCTTTTATATTCATCGAACGGCTAGTCAAAGACAATCCAACCAGTTGTTTGTCTCCTTTGCCAAAACCAACCTAGGCAAGTCGGTTTCTAAAGTTACCCTGTCACGATGGATAGCTAGTTGTATTCTCTTAGCATATCAGAGTTCGGGAAGGCCTGCACCTCAGGGAGTCTGCGCTCACTCTACTAGGGCCGTTGCTACATCGGCTGCTTTTAGATCTAGGGTTCCCTTGGATGATATTTGTTCCGCAGCCACTTGGGCTTCATCCCATACTTTTATCAGCCATTACAAACTGGATGTTGTCTCCAGAGGTAGGGCATCCTTTGGCTCTGCAGTGCTCCGGAATATCCTTCCATGAAGGCCACCCAAGATTCAGGTAGCTGGGGACACTGTCCCAAAGGTTGCTGACAAATGAAGTGCCTACTTCAGATTAAGAAGTTATGTACTCACCATAACATTCCATCTGAGTAGGTATCTTCATTTGTCTGCAACCATCCCACCCGCCTTCCCTCTGACCAATATGATTCTAAGTAGGAGTTGTCTTACATGAGTCCCTTCCGGGACACACTAGCAAGTTGTTATATGGGGCAAACTTGATCTGAGGTCAGTCAGGGTTGGCAGGGGATTATGGGTAAAGGGAGGAGGTAGGAGCTCGGATCTATGCTGTGGTAGAAGTTGCCGGCTCGGATCCGAGGTCGGATCCGTATCCCAAAGGTTGCAGACAAATGAAGATGCCTACTCAGATGGAACGTTATGGTGAGTACATAACTTATTATTTTACCATTATTGATATTTCTTGAATTTATCCCTGAACCAGGGGGTCAGATCGGTACAGGAGTAGCCATGGGCAAGGGAGAGTGTTCAAAGCTCTTGGGTTCAATGGTAGATGGAGAGAGGAGAACTTGCAACTGAATTTGAGCCCTGAGGAACTTCCCCACCATTCTATTCCACATCAACTTCTGTCAGGCTTCTGGTAGATCTAATGGACCTTAATGAAGCAGATATGAAGGGTGGCCTTGACTTCTTTTGTGTGGGTCTTTCCTGAAGGAAAGGGTGAATGCATCCTAGGAGAGACTGGATCCAGACAAAACCTCATCTTGGGTAAGAGAGGAGTCCTGGATTATACCAGAATTGGATCTGGGGAAGTTGCAAAATTCATAGGCTTTTAAAGCTTGGTAGTAGGAGCAGAGGATAACACTGAAGAAGGACAATGGTCGGGATCACTTCCTCCCTTCTCTACACTTTTCATTGGGTCTATCATTCTTGTCCCCTTGCGTTTCTCCAAGGAATTTTTCCAGGATGGGAATGCTCTAGATGCAGATTTTGAAGATTCTCCTGAAGGTACAAGATCATGATGAATGATCTTATTGCATTGCTCACTCATGGCCCAGTGATCAAAGGCCATACAAATTGAACAACCTTCCTCCAGATGTGCTGCCTCTAAACAATACTTACATTTAAGGAAATCAGAGTTAAGAATTTTGTGACTACAAGCCACACATTTTTAAAACCAGTAGGTTTGTCCAACATCATCACAAAACAAGACAGAAAAAGAAAACGGTACAACGGAAGTCAAAGCTAAGCATTACCAACAATGTTAATAAGAGTACATCGACAAAATGTGTGGCTTGTGATCTTGCACAGTCTATCCCACCGGGACAGACATTTCACACCAGCCTCAAGATGGTCCTCATTCAGGACTCTCGTCAGACTTTTGAATCCTCGCTGGAGCTTCCCCCCATGAAGGCTGCTCAGAAGCACAAGTGTAAAAGGAGACATGTTGGCTCCCCAAGGAATCTCTAACAGAAGACCCAGATTTCAAGGAAGGGATTGGGTCCCCTCAGTTACCACTTGAAGACATCTTATTCTGGAAGATCCTCAACCTTCTCAGACAGAAAGGAGGTTGGTCTTCTGAAGCCCCTTCTCAGGAGGAATCATTTTTTCTTGAGGGTTTTTTGTTCCAGCTCATCTACTCCATAGGTGGTTCCCCTTGGTTGATGAGATGGTGGATTTAATCTCTTGCTGAGCATGGAAGGAACCAGTCATCACAGAACCAATTCCCAGAAAGCCAGACAAGTATCTTGTTACCCCGAAAGATGTCTCTCACTGAAGCAAAGGCCCTGCAGTGGATGCCATGGTAGTAGTATCAGTCACTAAGAAAGAGCTAGCAGAACAGAGCTAGTCTGTTCTTCCCCCTAATAGAGAGTCCAGGACTTTGGACAAGTTTGGGAAGTGAGTTTATGCTCCAGCTGTGTTTGTGGTAAGATCACTGAATTATTTGGCATGTATATGACTAGGTCTCAGTGAGAGTTGACAGAAGAGTTCTCCAAGTCTTTCATTGAGTCTATGTATACAGAAGACAGAAAAAAATGTGGATGTTATGTAGTCCTATCTTGCCTACATTCTTACCCGTGGGTTTGGAGCTGAATATCGGCTCCGACTCAGACAATTTTACTAGCTCGAAGTCTTTCATTGGCTGGGCTAAGCAGGTATCCCATGGTGCACTGCTCCATATCCCCAGATCTTGTTTGCCACTCATGTAGCTCGGACATGGTCTCGCTTCGCTGTGGCTAAGTACCCTCTTTTTCTTGTATTGAAGAAAGTTTTGATTGCTATCAAAAGCTATTTTCATAGCTATTCAATTCTAAGTTGTCTAGAGTTGTCTGTTTTTGTCGAGTTTGGTGATTGTGTGATTGTTGTGTGGTGTCCCTCTGGCTGTTCCCTCCGGCTAGGCCCGTTTCAGTTAGAGGGCTTAGTTCTCCTCATTTTGCCTTTTGTGTCAGAACGGTCTAGACCGTTTAAGTTAGAGATTTGGACTTTCCTTCCTCCTTGTGTGCTTTGTTCAATCCCCTGTTAAGAGCTTGTAGTTGGTTTTGTGTGTTGATCACTGTTTAGTGTTGGCTACTGTTAGCATCGTTCCCGCCTCTTGGTAGTAGACACCTGTGTGTTTTTTTCTTCAGAATTGTTTTTTGTACTGTGGGCATTGTAATTAAGATGTCTAAGGATATCAAGGAGCACAAACCTTCGGGTTTTAAGAAGTGCTCTAAATGTGGGTATAAAGTGTCCATTACAGATGGGCATTCCATTTGTGTTTATTGTTTGGGTGCCGTCCATTTGCAGGAATCCTGCAGTTTTTGCCACGCATTCGGCCCTAGAGTTCTCCGAGAGAGAAAGAATAAGCTAATCTTAAAGGGATTATTGAAACCCTCTTTTGAAGAGGCTATGGATTCGGCTTCCAGTGGTAAGTCAAAATCTGGCAAGTCAAAGAAGAGATCTCCGGCTCCATCAGCTTCATCGGAGCCCCTGGAGAAAATGTCTAAAACTGCATCGACCTCCTCAGCTCCACTGTCCTCGTGGCCGCAGGAAGGATCGGTATTGACGGAACCAGCATCGGCTCCAATTGTATTGGAACCTCCTAGGATGCGATCGCCTAGTCTTAAACCAGCTTCTCCTGAGAGGAGATCGCATTCTCCATCCCTGTCCTCCAAATCCTCCAGGACCCTTTTGGATGTGGATGTTGATAGGGTGGTTCAGAGGCTCCTCCAGTCACCGGTTTTGGCAAAATTGTTTTCGGCTCCGGAACCCTTCCCAACCCTGTCTTCGATCATTCCTCCTCCGAGCGCATCTCTGTCTTCGGAGCCAGAGTGTTCCGCGTCACGTGATGTTTCTAGGCCGGCTCCGATGCCCCATTCAGCTCCATCGGTATCGGTATCGGCTCCGTCCTCTGGGTTCGGGACTCTGGAGTCTTCTGTCGGGCCCAAGGGGGACATCCCGGGGCTTATTTTGGTTCCGAGCCTCCCTCTCGGTGCATCGGCTTGGGGAACTCCGACCCCCGTCATGGCCTCGGAGACTGGTCGCTCCTCTGATTCAGGGGGGGCTGGCCTTCAAGGCTATGCGGACCGTGCTGGCCAGATCATCAGCTACATCAGGCGGGTTGGTCACTCTGTCCCCCACCACTCCGGTGAGAGCTTCTGATCACCACCCATCCATGGACAGCAGAGCACCAGGGCCTAGGGATACCCCCACGAGTGGTCCCCAAATTTCTGAGGGCCCCTCAGAGTTCGTGCCTGAGGAGCCCCCCAGAAAGAAAACGTGCAAGAGGAAGCGCATAGACTACCAAGATGAGTCCCTCACCTCTGATACTGACCTCGAGGAATTGGAGGGGTCCTCCAAGTCATCCTCTGATGATGTTTCCTTCTCAGATATCCTGGAGATACTGAAACAAAGAGGTGACTGGCCTTCCAAAGCCCCTTCTGAGGAGGAGTCAGTATTCCTTAGGGCTTTTGGTGCTCAACCCTCTGCCTCCTGGGTGTCTCCACCCTTCGAACTTCTTGACCTGATTTGTCGAAGAGTGTGGGAGAACCCTGATTCCGTGGAGCCCGTGCCCAGGCGTCCCAACAAATTTCTTTCCGCCCCCCAGGGCAAAGAGTTTCTGTCTAAAGGAGTCCCTGTAGATGCCATGGTGGTGGCAGCAGCCACCCAGAAGGAAGTAGAAGAGTCTTCTTCATCCGTCCATTCTCCTAACAAGGAGTCTAGGACCATGGATCGGTACGGGAAGCATACCCTTTCATCAGCAACCTTTACATTACGGTCGCTGAATTACCTGTCTCACTTCACTCTGCTCCAGAGAGATCTCCTCAGAGTTAGGAGATACTCTTGCGGGTAACGTTCCTGAGGCGGTGGCCCAGACAGTTAACGCCCAGGTCTCTATCCTCAGCTCCATTGTCAACTCATCCATGCGGCTTATTTTGTATGCAGCCGAGGGAGCGAGTAGGGCAGCAAGCTCAGGGGTCGCCCTTAGAAGGCAAGCCTGGCTGCGCCTGTGTCACTTTGCGGAGGCTTTCAAGTCTTCCTTCACTGACGCCCCCTTTGATGGTTCCTCCTTGTTTGGGACCAAAGTGAAAGACACCCTCACCAGGTGCGAGCAAGAGGGAAAGACCCTGTCTGCCGTAGGGGTCCTTTTTTCCCTTCCTTCTAGGCCTTATCCCAAGGCCCAGCGGGGGGGGGGGTGTTCAAGAAATCAGAGGTTTTTTCCTGCCGCACAAGGTGAACCCCCCTCCAGAGGCAGGTGGGGGGGTTACTCAGGGAGACGCTGCTCCAGAGGCAGAGGGGGCCCCCGCAATTCGGGAGACCGCGATTCCTTTCGTGGCTGTCCATACTCTCGTTCCTGAGGGTGTGCCTGACTGTGCTTATCCGAAGCCAGTCGGGGGTCGAATTTCCTTATATCCGGAAGCCTGGGAAAGCATTACCCAGGACTGATGGGTATTACGGATAATTTCCGGAGGTTATATCATTCCATTTTCATCAGAACCCCCGCCAATCAGAAAAATCCCAGACGTACCACCCAGTCAAAGGGATCAAGCAGCCTCAGAGGTCACAGCTGCTAAGAAAAGGAGCCATCCAGCGTGTCCCCTCAGACCAAATCGGATTAGGGACTTAAGATTCTTTTTGGTGCCGAAAGAACAGGGGACCTAAGACCCATACTAGATCTCAGCCAACTGAACAACTACGTATACAAGTCCAAGTTCCGTATGGTCACACTACAATCGATTCTCCCATTGTTGGGAAAGGAGGTATGGATGTGCTCCATCGACCTCAAGGATGCTTACTACCATGTGAAAATGGACAGAGCATCCAGGAGTCACCTACGCTTCCGGCTGGGAGCCAGTCATTTCCAGTTTTGAGCCCTGCCCTTTGGTCTCACCACAGCCCCCAGGGTGTTCACCAAGTGTATGGTGGTGGTGACTGCTCACTTGAGACATCAGGGATTCCAGGTGTTTCCGTATCTGGATGACTGGCTCCTTACCGCTCCCACCAGGCATCAACTAGTTTAAACCAGGGACGCTACCATCAATCTGTCACCAGTTGGGCATAACAATAAATTGGGAAAAATCTGCCTTATTGCCCTCAGTGTGTCACCTTTATAGGAGCAGAATTAGACACCATTCGAATGCGATCATTTTTACCGCAGGAAAAGATCAGAGTATTACAACAATAGATACACATGCTGATGCCCCTGAGACAGGCGAAGGCAAGATGGGTTCTCCAGCTCCTAGGGACCATGGCAACAACAATCATGTTGGTCCCTCTAGCGAGATTACACATGAGAATTCTCCAATGGCTCCTCTTTGTTCAATGGTCTCTCCAAAGACTTCCACTGTCTCATCCCATCTTACTCGTGGACAGATGCAAGCAGGACCTCGGTTGGTGGCTGTGCACCAACAATTTGGACAGGGGAAAGCCCTTCGTTCCACCCATCCCGGTTGCCACTGTGACCACGGACGCCTCCCAGATGGGGGGGGGGGGCATTATCTTGGCAGGACAGTCCAAGGCACGTGGCAAGAACACGAGATACATCTGCATATAAACGTCCTAGAGATGAGAGCAGTGCTTCCTGCATTGCAGCCACTTCAGAGTGTTCTTCCTCTAGGAGCGATTGCGATACACTCAGACAACATGTCAGTAGTGTGGTATCTAAACAAGCAAGGGGGAACCAGGTCTTACCCTCTGTGCAGAGAGGCCATGCGAGTGTGGCATTGGGCAGTAACTTCCCAATGGTTTCTGGTGGCAACGCACATTCCGGGGAAGTCCAACGTGATTGCTGACAGACTAAGCAGAGCTATCCTTATGCCTTACGAGTGGTCCCTGAATCTCCTAGTTGCAGAGCGAATCTTCAACAGATGGGGTCTGCGATCTTTTTGCCAGCCCCTTCGATGCAAAATGCAGCAACTACTTCACGCTGATCCCCCCACATGGGGAGTCACCCAGGGACGCTCTGGTCCACGATTGGCCCTCCGGTCTGCTTTATGCTTTCCCTCCATTTCCCTTGCTGTCAAAGGTGATTCAGAAAACGCAGTCCTTGGGAAGCAGAATGATTCTGATTGCTCCACACTGGCCTCGCCAAGTTTGGTTCCCCTTTCTTCAGCAATTCACTGTGGACACTCCTTGGACTCTGGACCCTCAACCAGATTTACTGACACACATGTCGGGAAAGTTCCACCCCTCCCTGATGACCCTCCGGTTGACAGCCTGGCTACTCCACTTCCATTGTTAGTCAGACTTCATAATTTCTCCCCGGAAGTGGTTCATATATTATCGTCCTCTCATAAACCATCCACTAGGAAGATTTATTATAGTAAGTGGAAAAGGTTTTCTATCTGGGCACATTCCAGAGGCATTGACCCTTACACAGCTCCAATAGCTTCAGTTCTGGAGTTTTTGTCTATGCTTTCCCATCAGGGTTCCGCATCAGCCATCATCAAAGTTCAACTGGCGGCGATCTCTAATTTCCACGTAGCGAATGAGCCTAGTCTCATGGCGCATAGACTAAGCAAGACGTTCCTGAAAGGAATTCTGTTGCTCCGTCCCCCGGTGTCCGAACCTATCATGCCCTGAGAGCTCAATGTTGTTCTACAAGCCCTTACTTTACCACCTTTTGAGCCTGCAGCTACCTGCGAATTGAAATTCTTGACCTGGAAAACAGCCTTCTTAACAGCAATCAGTTCAGCAAGGCGAGTTTCAGAAATTCAAGTCCTCTCTATCCAACCTCCGTATTTAATCTTCCATAAAGACAGGGTCTCTCTCAGACCAAATCCCTCGTTCCTTCCTAAAGTGGCTTCCGTGTCTAACCTAAATCAGTCCATTGAGTTGCCTGTTTTTTTCCCCCACTTTTCTAACAAGGCAGAGTTTAGATTTGACCAGTTGGATGTACATAGACAATTACGCTTCTATCTACACCAAACTAAAGATATCCGGAAGTCGGACCAACTTTTCGTTTCTTTTTTGGAAAACCAAATGGGTTCCCCGGTATCCAAGGTCACACTGCCTAGATGGATATCTAGTTGTATCTCTTTCATCTATCAAGCAGGAGGTAAAGATCTACCATTTCTGGTCAAGGCTCACTCTACTCGGGCTGTTTCCACATCCACAGCCTATCAAGCCAGATTGTCAATGGATGATATATGTGCTGCAGCTACTTGGACTTCTCCTCACACATTTGTTTTTCATTACAAATTGGACGTGGTCTCCAGGGGCAGGTCTTCCTTTGGCTCCACAGTTCTCAGGAGTATTTTGCTATGAGCCATCCAGGATGTAGGTGCTAGGGACGCTATCCCACGGGTAAGAATGTAGGCGAGATAGGACTACATAGCATCAAGAAGTTATGTACACACCATAACGTTCGATGTATGTAGTCCATCTCGCCTCACATTCTTACTTACCCTCCCACCTTCCCCCTTCCTGGAGGATTTGGAGGTTAGGTTGTCATCTGCAGAGTTCCCTTGCTTATCTTATTCTTTACTTGGATGTGATATGTGCATGGAGTATAAATGAGTTTCGCAGCAAACTAGATCTGGGGATATGGAGCAGTGCACCATGTGATACCTGCTTAGCCCAGTCAATGAGAGACTTCGAGCTAGTAAAATCGGCCAAGTCAGAGCCGATATTCGGCTCCGAACCCACGGGTAATAATGTGAGGCGAGATGGACTACATACATCAAACGTTATGGTGAGTACATAACTTCTTGATTTGCAACTGACCACCCTTCAGTTCCTGCCAGATGCTTCCATGCGACACATATCCAACAGAATGGAAGTTTTTTTGAGCCACAGGTACAGTGTGTGATTTCACAGAGCATTTTAAGATGTCCTTTATCAATGCCCCATTTGATGGCTCGACTTTAGCTCTAAGGTCAAAGACACACTGTCCATGAGTGAGCAGGATGGCAAATTCTTTCTGGGTAGATATATTGTTTTCTACCTGCCAAGAGGACCTTCTCTAGGAAGCCGACCCCCCCCCCCCCCAAAAAAAAGCATGGCAGTGGTTACAGCTCATCTCCAACAGCAAGGGTTCCTTTATCTAGATGACTGGCTCCTTACTGCTCCTTCCAGGTCTCTGCTAATCCAGCCCTGAAATTATTTACTTAAACAGTGAACCAGGACAAATCATAGTTTTCCCCGGTACAGGCTGTGGAGTTTATAGGAGCACACTTGGACACAATCATTAAAATTTCAAGATTACCAGAGAACACATTATCCACTCTATGAAAGCAGACCTTATAACTTATCTCCCATCAGTTGCCACCTGCCAGACTAGTCCTACAACTTCTAGGATGGATGCTAGCCTCCATTACTTTGGCTCTTTGGCAAGGTATTATATGAGTGTGTTACAGTGGAAACTAGCAGTTCAGTAATCCATCAAGTCCCCCAGCCTTTGACTTTTCCAATCTGCTTAACAAAAATCTGCAGAGAACATGTGAATTGGTGGATTCCGTCTCCAGAGCTGTTCCAGGACTGTCCTTTTATTTCTCCTTTTACCAAAGCCACGGTGAAAGGTTGGGGGGACATTACATGAGGAGGATGGTCCAAGGCACATAGTGCCCATAAGAAGCCAATCTTCACGTCATTGTCTTGGAAATAAGGGCAGTCGTCCTAATGTTGCAGGCCTTTCAGGATGTCCTTCCTGTAAAGGTGATTTCTAATCAGACTAGCAACATGTCAGTAATCTGGTACATCAACAAACAAGGGGGAAATGCTCCTACTCATTGTGTAAAGAAACAGTGAGATTGTGGCAATGGCTGCTATCTTGCAACTGCTTTCTGATAGCAACGCACATACTGGGGAGTAGCAACACGTATAGAGGGAAGGACCATTGTTTTAGCTGATAGGTTGAGCAGATCTATTCTGCCAACCTCACAAGTGGTGTCTCAATCCAACAGTGGTAACATAAATCTTTCAGCAGTGGGGCCAGCCATGCTGTGATTTTTTTATTTGCCTCTCCTGCCAATTCCAAATGCAGCAGGTTCTTTGCTCTGATCCCATGCGTTCCTATCAACTCCCCAAATCCCAACATTGCTGCAGAAGACATTACAGTGGAAGATCACAATCATCCTCATTGCCTCTTTCTGGTCTCAACAGTGTGATTTCCCTTTCTGTGGCCACTAACAGTATGGTTTCTCTACTTCCAACAACAGGTAATCAGTCCAGGCTTTCCTCTTGTGGTCTGTATTCTTACTTCTCAGAAGCTGTCCACTGGAAAAATGCACAAAAGTAAACAGAAAAGATTTTACATTTGGGCTTCTAAAGAACTTTAGATCCCCTTTCAGCCCCTGTATCTATCCTTGCTTACATTTTCCATAATGGATCGAGTTATTCAACTATCAAAATTCAGTTAGTGATGATTTCAAACTTTCATGTTGGAGCGAATTACACTTACTTAGCCTCACTCAAGTTGTGTAGCTTTCCTGAGAGGTATTCTATTTCTTAGGCTTCCATTAAAATACCCCATTCTTCCTTGGGGCATGACTTAGTACATACCTTGACCCAAGGTCCATCTGAACATTCTGCCAAGGTGAACTTAAAATTTCTTAGAATACCTTTTCCTGGTAGGAATTACTTCAGCTAGAAGGATGTTCAGGCTCCAAGCCCTGTCCTTGTCAACCTTTCGTATATTATTTCCTCCACATCCCATGCCCATCCATTAAGTAGGAGATAGCGTAGACTTATTTGTAAAATGGTGGTAGAAAATCAGGTTGGACTGATGGTTACTAAAAATTTGTCTTTAGGGTGTAGACCATTTCATAGACAGTTCAAAGTTTGAAGGCATCCCAACAATACTCAGAGAACAGACACTTCGTCCAACATCTGTCACATGATCTTGTGTGGCAGAGACTGTATAAAGAGTACCAAGACATGAAGAGGGCACTCTATTCAATATGTTTATTCTCAAGAAAACAAGCCTGTAGTCAGGTCAGTGGTGTAGAGTTTGAACAGTGGTTCAGGAGCCTGTAGGAGATTGCAGAGGAGGATGGGAGTGAGCAGCCACTGGCCATCCATAATGTTATGCTAAGCAGAATTCAGCAGAGAGAGACATGTCTCTGTTCTGAAGGCCAATCAGTAGAGCAGCTCAGAGGAGCTTCCAAGGAGGAGTTGTGCTGCTGGAGAAAGGTTAGGTCAGCCTGCAAGGGACCAGCAAGTTGGCCCACTCCGTACCACTTGATTTTTATCATGGGACAGATGGTACAGTTAGGTTTCTTCAGTAGGAGCAAAGGCCACAAGGGTCTTGCCTAGTCTGCTAATGCACCTCTCATTTCTCCATGGAGTGAATGGGACTGTTGGGTGAAGGTAGAAGATCTGTTAGGCTGGCCCTGGATGAGGGTTAAGTAAAAAGAAAAAACAGCCCCAGAGGTCAGTCTCGGATTTATCAAGGTTAAACAAGTTCTTAAAAGTTACAAAATTCAAACTACTAAATTTGCATGCTCTTCTGCCTGTACATGGTTACCATGGCTCTAAAATACCTATTTTCATATAGCTATAGCCAAGGCAGACAATTTAGTACCAGATTTGAAAGGGGGGGGGTGTCTTCACTTCTACTTTACATACTTGGTTAATGTAATTCCTCCAGGGTGTTTATAAGGTGCCCGGCTCCCATAAGTGTCTGTTGCATAACCTAGGGCATTGACATCCACAAGTACCTTGGATCAGACACTAATCTTAGACGAGCCACAGAATGCTCTAAAGTTTGCTCAGCTTTCAAGAGCAGAGCTTTTTGCTGAACATGCTGGAATTAGATATTACCCGCAAGACAGGGCTGTTTGTGAGAGCTGTGCATGACTGTGAGGACCAGAGGGCATTTCTACCCTGTGAGGTTTTAATCCTGATCAAATGTTTTGGTTCCATAGCACAATAAAAGCAGATTACTGCAAGGGAGTTTATTAGTATAACAGAATTCATAGCCTCTTAAATCTTGATGGTCCACCTAGAAGAAAGGCTTCACATAAGCAATCTTCAGTGGCATATAAGAAATAGATGATGCCAGCATGCCCTGTCCCTGTATTGTCCAATTCCCCCCTTTTGCTCTGTATGTGGATACAGCTGATGAACCTCACCCTATGACCAGTCATCCAGATTCCTCAGCTGTAACATGAGAATCACAATTTGGAGTCTGAGGCAAATCTCAAGAGGAAAAAAACACATCAACCTAAGAAATTTTCAATATCAAATCCTTCAAATCTGTTTGGTAAGTAGTGCTCCTGGACATACATACAGAAAACAGTATACTGATGTGGTACATCAACAAACAGAGGAATGCAGTTGTATCCTTTATGTAGGCTGGCCATGGAGGTATGGTACCTGCCTCAGGATTCGAGCATGACCCTTAAGGACATCTTACATATTATCTCATAAAATTATTTTGGCAGGTCACCTGAGCAGAGTAGAAGCAGACTTTCTCAAATGGATGGTGAACAAGAATATTTTTGGTGTTGGTCCACAAGTAGGAGACCTTTTTGCTTCTCAAGAAAACTAAGTCAAAACATTTGCAACAGAGCAGCCAACTACCGGGTTCTGGGCAGTAGATGGCTTCTCTGTATGCTGGCCTGGGCAGGCCTGTTTGCCTGTGCCTTTCCTACAGTCTCTCTTCTCCTCAGGGTAGTATAGAAGGTAAAGGAGAACAGGCCAGAAATGCTACTCAGAACTCAATATTGGCTGTGTCAGCACTGGTTATCCCTCATACTGTGTATTCTAAGAAAATAGCCTATAGTGCTGCCTTAACATGTGAATTTATTGACCAAAACAATGGTCCATTTGTGCACCCTAACCTGATGACACCAAGGCTGGCAGCTTGGATGATTTTGCTGTCATTCTGTTTAGGCACAATTTCTGGGAATGCACTTGATAACTTAAAGGAAGCTAGTAAGCCAAATACAAGAAAGTAATACCTTCTTACATAGCAAACTGAAAAAGACTTTCCATTTGGTGCCTGAAGAATGGGCTGGACTTGACTCAGATGTCAGTGTCCACAGTCCTGAAATACCTGCCACATTTTTACAGATTAGGATGGTCTTTGTTATAGTTGTACTTTATTTGACTGTGCCGGACTTCATTGGTAATCTTATTTCTTACAAACAGTTGTTGGGTTATTTACATTAACATTTCATCATTTACTTGCAAAACTAAAATGTCTTAATGTAGTATAGGTTACATGTTTTTTCTGTACCAGCATGTCATATTTGTAAATATTCATGTTTTTTTTTCTCAAACCTATGTAGAAGGAATGTTTTCTGCCACTTCAACTGTGTAAAAGAAAAGTTTACATTAACACCCATTGAGCTAGCTGCTGCTGCACATTTCAGGTACATGACCCAGAAAACTCCTTTTTATTGCCATTACTTCTGTCACAGACTTTCTGATTAGCAGGCAAGTCATGTGCAGAGCCCTTTCTGATCTTCAACAAGGGTAAGGTAACACCTTGTACTAGTCCACATTCATGCCCAAAGGGGTGGCAGATCTGTCCATAAATTAGGCCATTCACTTCTCTTTCCTGTCCTGCCCCCATTCCAGAACAAGGGGGAGAAGGATTTTGAACTTTGTGAAGGTACATAGATAAATGAGGTTTTACCTTGATAAGGCTAAGGAAAAAGGAGATAAGGCTAGTTATTCATATCCATTGTGAAGGGTAAGCCTGTCTCCAAACAGACCATTTGTAAATGGCAAGTTCATTGCATTTCCTTCTGTTACTCCTTCTATGGCAAGACTGTACCAGGACATATGATGGTCCACTCTGCTAGAGCTGCAGTAGCTACTATTGCTTTCCTAAAGAGGTGGTCAGCCCCAGTCCATTTTGGAAGCACAAGGTCATTTCTTCATGCCTTCTCAAAGCATTACAACCTGCATGTTACCCTTAGAGCCAGGGCAGAATTTGATATGGCCATCCTACAAGAGACCGCTACACCCCCCCCATCTACTCAGTCTCTGGTCCTTAAGCTTTCTGAACCCTCCTAAGTGTTACCACTGTAGCAACAGTCAACCATACAATGCAATCAGTGCAGTAGACTCTGGAGTTTACCATCATTGTAGATATTAGGGTATGTTCATTTTTGCAGTAATATTACCATTCCTCTGCTACTTGTCTTCCTTTCCTGTGGACATCCTGAGATTGGAGTGTGTATCCATTCATCACTCCCTGTATCAGCTCTTTCTGCTACGGTTACAAGGTGCTCTCCTTCCAAAAGTTGACCTAGAACAAAGTTTGGTTTTGGGAATCTTCTGAATGGGCTGCCATACCCTGGAGCACATAGGTGGGTCTTACTGTAGTCTCGGCTAAGATCCCTGGTGGCTGCTAGGTCAAGAAAGAACCAAAGATGGAGCAGGATGGGATATGTCTGTTATATTGCATAAATGCTAGCATGTATTTGACTAGGAGGGGAATGGTACTAAGTTGGGCTTTTTGCAGCAAAAGTTCCATGTGTTATCACTACTCTGGCACTTGATCCATGCAGAAGATTCTCTTTCACTGTAAATAAGGCAAGTATATATAAGGGTGTCACTTATTAGCAGTGAAGGCACAAATCCTCATAGTTGTTTCTTGACTTGCAGTAAGGTTGTCATTGGTGGATGGGAAAAATTGGTGGGTGTTGGTGCTTTTGTGCACTTCTACGTATACAATATTTCCAACCCTGAGTACTAGAATGTCCAAAAAAGTGATGCTGATTTCTGAAAAGTTAAAAAAAAGATAACACAGCTTCAAGACCCATCATGGTGAGTCCACTTCATAGAACAATTGATAAAGTAAGAAACTGTGTTTTAGTTTTCAAGGCTCATGTCACTTAGCGGAAACCCTTTAAGTAGTAACCAGAAAGTTGCAAGCCAATAAAATCAAATTACACAAAAATAGAAGCATTTTTAAATGGGGAGGGTGTGAAGCGTCCTGCATCCCTTAACTTACATATACTAACTTAGTAGCTGTGCACTGCTTTTATTGTGTTTGTTGAGATGATCACAAGATTGTATGCAGTTGTAGTCATACATAGTATTAACTTATGTATGTAATTATTTCCTAGTTAGAGTATTATCAGTTTATTAATACTCTACATCATTTTGTATTCTACTAGTTGTGTTAGCGTTCATAATATTGTAAGTTCTGATTGAGCATCATTAAAACTGAAATGGATCTTATATGGGGTGTAGAGTTTTATCTGGTATTTTATGCCGGAGATTTAATACCTATTTTTTTTTTTTGCCTAATGGTGTATTTAGTCTTATTATATATGTAATAATGGATTGTATAACTAGCCCAGACAGTTTTATGACTGTTAGTGCATTGTTTAGCTATGAGCTGATGTTGGTTAATTTATCTTATACAGATCTGAGCCTGTTTATGCAGTTGTTAACAAGAAATCTAGTTCAGTTTCGCAAAGTGCAGAAGGTAAGATGATTTCTTTAAATGTCCTAGATACCTTTAAAAACTTGTGTAGTGAAGAATTTAGCCATACTGTGTAGCTTTCATTCAGCTTTGTGAGGCCTAAAGTTAAACTCAGAATTCAGCTGTAGTTATGGTTTTCCAAATGAAAAAGGAAAAAAAATATCTGTTAAAGAAGTGTCTGAGAACAAATAAGAAATGGCATTCCATGTGTAAAACCAGGTCCGACATTAAAGGTCTTCAGTGGGTTGCTAACTAGATATATATATATATATATAGATATATATGTAGATATATAGATATATATATATATAGCTCTTGAGAAAGAGTGCATGTCTTCCCAGTGCTCGTTATATCATATACACTGGGTAGCAAGGTATGCTCAGACTTGTATGTTCCCCAGTTTTTTTTCCCTACAACTGGTACCATTTGGATCTTGATTGTATATTACAGCAGAACATTTACTGCGTTGGATTCCTAAATCTTACAAAAAGCCAATAACTCACAACACTGGATCTGAAGTCACACTGCTTTTTACCATTTTTCATTGAAATGTGACAGGAAACTTTTATTAGTTTCATCCTTTCAGCCCAGTTGCCTACAGGAGATGGCAAGAGAATGGTTTATATAGACTTGCCAGTATAATAACCAGTTAGGGGATCCTCCTCAAAATAGAGGTCATTGTATGTTGGGTAGTGGCCATAGCCTCCTACAGAAGCTGTCTACCACATGGCTTCATGTTCCTCAACTTATGAAGGATTGAGATTTCACCTGCCATTGACTGATATTGAGGGGAGTGCAAGAGGTACTTCTCTGTCAGTTTCTTTGAAGACTACCTCCTGGTATTTTTGCAACAAGCTACCCTAATTGGAACATCCAGAGCATTCATGCATAATGACCCTGTATGTCTTCCAGTAAAAGCTTCTTGGTTGAACTTTATGATCAGGACATCTGTTTGTCTAGCCCTCCAAGTCCTCTATGTCAAAGAGTTATTTTAATACTCCTGCAGCAGGTGGTTCCATGGGG
Source organism: Protopterus annectens (assembly GCF_019279795.1). NCBI lineage: Eukaryota > Metazoa > Chordata > Ceratodontiformes > Protopteridae > Protopterus > Protopterus annectens. The sequence goes on along the minus strand of NC_056729.1, from coordinate 1,232,735,552 downwards.
AGGACCCAGACACTGGACATGTGTACAGTGACAGCATATGATACAGTGTACACATTAGACATGTGTACACTCTACCACATCATCTGACTTGGCTTTGCAGATTTCATAGTACAAACCTAGGGATTCATGACTTAATGACTGCACTAGACGCGTGCAAGTTTCTTATGAGTAAACACTACTTGTGACATGAGTTTCTATAGGTGGCAGGACCCCATCGCCTAACATCCTGTAATTGTCTATCATTTGTTTGCCACCTTGTGTTTTAGGTGAAAGTAGACTTTCCTGTGACAGAACTGAGGTTGGGGCAGCATCTACTTAATCCTTCATTCTTCCACTGAGAGAGGGTTTGTGGTGTCAGAGACGGGCAAGAATGAGACCTTCACTATAGATAACATTTCCTTTTGACTAGACACTTAGTCATTAAGGCATCTGCGGACTAGCCTATTGCCTTACTGCCTTTCCCCAGAATGTTTAAACTGTTCTCTTGGAAGGAACATCAAGGAGCCTTGGGTCATTCCCCTTCCATGTAGTTCTTAATGCTGTTTTTGCAACCTGGAAGCATCCAGAATGGGCAGGATAATATTTTAGTCCCTTAACAGTTAACCTCACCTGTCCCAGTCACAGTTCTTCATAGAAAAAGCGGCAGAAAAGCTGCTAGACTCCTTGATTCTTGAGATCAAAGTATTTCTAGAAAATGTTACGATGTTTTTCACAGAGTGCTTTCTTATAACCTCCTTTAATTTTCACTTTGCCATTGCAGTGATCAGGGCAGCAGGCTGTAATATATGCCTGACTAGATGCATGGCTGAATTTTCCCCATTCAAAGATTAGCTAAGAGAGGTGTATTCCTGGATATCCCTTTCTTAGAGAAGACCTCCTTTTGGCAGGTTTCCCAGGGCCTGGCCAAAGACCACCAAAAAAGAAATATGCATTGATCACCATGCTTGCCCTTGATGATGCTATTCTGACTTCCTTCTTTTCATGTCTAATAAATATATGGATGTTTGTCCTGTTGAGAAGGATGTGGTATTGTTGCTTTGTTTGGCTCCATTTATTTAGGTTTTCTGACTGGACTTAAAAAAAAATGTTTTCATTGGAGGACTGGGGAGAAAAGCTCCAACAATTAAAACTTCTTCATACATAGTTGTAGGAGGACCTTCCTGACTGCCCTGCAGTTTTTCTCAATGTAGACTTGTTCACTAACTATGCCAAGCTGGTAGAGCTTTATACTATGCACTGGAGGGTTCTGTTCTCTTTTTAAAACAAGAAACATCTTTATTGACTTATCACCTATGACATAGGCAATCTTACATTTATTTAGAGGAAACCATATTTGCCTATATTTTCAGTTGTGAACATTGTATGCTGCATATACTCTTCTGTGCAGTTATTGTCAGTCAGACATTACATAGCTCATTCAGTTTCCACCTTCCCTTAAACGTCACTCCTCCCAAAACATTATTCTGCATGTATTGTTCCCATAGTTCCCATTTTTTTGTATATAATTTCCTATCTCCTTTTTTAAAGAACCCACTTCAATTTCTTTTATCTTTACTATATTCACTCATTCTAGTATGGTTGGTTTAGACTTTGCTTTGCATTCCTGCTACTGAATTCACATCTCCCATACCAAATATTTTCATAAATTTCTTCAATTTACTCTCCTTTGTTATATTTCACCTTTTAGGCCCCCTGGATACATCCTGACTGTTGCAAGTCAAATGCCAGTCCCCACCTATAAGTAATATTGTTTCTCTCTGAATTTTCATAAGATCCATTGTAGCAGTTTTAACTCATTGCCTCCAATGCAGCACTGGAAGTTTGCACTGTAACTTCCAATGGGCTGAGTCTAAGCTTTTTGATAGTCAAATGATGGCCACACATTTCAAATAAGTGCTCATATCTCTGTAACCATAGCGGTTACTGAAAAAGTGTAAATGGCAAGCTCTTCAGCACAAACTATTTTTAAAGTGGTTTACCACCTTATAACCGACGGACGGATGGTCGAGCCCTGATGACCGAAAGTAGTACAGCAAATATGCACATTACTGAACGCAACTGTATCGAATCGCAAACCCGCACCCCATTTGTGTGACCCATGTTAGCACTCATTTTGTATGTAGAATGGTCGAAAATGTCACATTTGGTGGTTTTGCGACATTCTGACCATTCAACATACACTACTCCTGTTATCGGATTCGATCATTGTTGGGTTCGACTGCCATGTGTTCGGTTATGCGGTGGTAAACCTTTTAAAGTTGCAGTATTCATTAGGGTCTATGAGTGGACAGGTGATCCGCTGTGGCGACCCCTAACTGGGAAAAGCCGAAAGAAGAAGTATTCATTAGGGTCTAGGTTTTAAGCTAGATTTTTTAAGTCTCGATAAACAGTAACTGTCGTATTTGTAATATTTTGTAAACAACTTGCAGTATCTCAGCAGCCACTCAAGTAACATACACACTCGTAAGTAGCATTTTGTTCATTCAGCTGAGAACTTCATATGGAGCTGTGCAGTTCTATCTGTGCTAATTGGTTGTTGAGATATTTAGAAAAGCATGATATTCGTGATAATGTAAATAAATATATGAAAGGCAATTAATATCTCTTTGCCTGCATTAAACAAAGGTCAAGTGTCAACACAGCAGTGTTTGAAATTGTGTGGGCTTTAAGATGAACTATTGTAATATTTTGTATATATTGTGGTTTTAATATTATTAATGTAAATATGAACAAGCACTATTTGACACCTAGAGGTGTCAGTAGGATGTAGCTGCCGAAACACCTACAGGCATCACTTGGCTGTAGTACATTAAGTGGAATATAAATACATGCCAGCGTAACCTCCTCCCTTGCTAGTAGCCCGTTACTACTACAAGTCTACCATTATTATCTGTTTCCTCTTCTGTCACCACTGGAGCTTCTCTAGCATTTAATCAAGTACTCCCCTTTTTTCTTTTTTTGCATATTCCACTAAATAACCGTCCTGAAATCCTTTCTTTAGCACATGCTGAGTTCTTTGCATTCTGCATTTTTTAATATAGTTCACTACTCTCTTTTTTGTATATACCTGTGAGAATATTCACATTCAAAAATAATATGAGAAATGTCAGTATGATAAGTTATTACCAGCTGTTATGTATAACTTTTTTTAATTTCTAGTTTTAGCTTTTGTTACATGCATGCACAGATGTTTAGCAGGTTAATCTTTTATGTAGTTGTTCTTATCATGCCCATTTGAAGCCCGTGTCACATTTTACAAGACACTTTGTTGTAATAAAAACCCTCAAACAAAAACACACACCCTTGAGTACCCACATAACATATTAACTTAAATCAAGTACACATAACTATGTACATGTTGCATTTTTCATTTTTTGTATTCTTTTTGCCCCTGTGCCTGTCAACATCAAGCATGTAAGGAACTGTCATCATCCTGACAATGAGAGCATTTCTTATGCGTGACCCTAACCCAAGATCCCCTTGATGATGTGAGCAGTCACGTCAGTATGAGAACTGCCTGCCATCCCCTCAGTCTGTACATAACCTCCTCTGCATGCACTGACATGGGCTACGATCACCAGCTTGTGAGGCCACTCCCACATCATCCCAACTTAACCCCCCAGTACATGACAGGCTTGTGCTCTTTTGCAGGGCTCTGGCATTGGAGCCGTACATGCTGGGAGAGAGCCATTATCCCTTCTCACCAGGATGGGCGTGCCCATTGTCCCCTGCTGGCACCATTAAATGCCCAGCCTGCTAGCCGAACCTAGTTTAGCTGGGCTGTCGTTATGCTTTATATTTCACTGTCTTCAGTTCAGGAGCCTCTTGCTTGGATGGCATATACATCAAACACTAAGATGGGACTAAATACATAAATGACACTGATTGTCAGAACTCAGACATTCAACTCTCACCAGTAAAAATTGGTAAAAGTGTAGATTATCAAAAAGTGTGCTTCTCTGTAAAGAGAACACAAGGAGTTGTAAAGTATTCATAATAGGCAGACTGGGGTAACAGATCTGTTGTAGTGCTTAAGGAAAGGCTTCTGATGATCAAAGCTAGTTAGAGCAAAACAACAAAGAAAGAAGATTGAAAGCAGTTATCACAGTGCTCAGGGAAATATACCCACCTACTCTGCAAAGCGGCCACAGAACCTTTTCTTCCATCAAAGGAGGAGAGAAGATTATGATCTCTTTTTCTCTGGTTCCAAAGGGGACTAGATGCTACTTTTTAATTGTCTTGGACATAAGCAACTTCAGTTAATGGAAATGGGTGATTCTTTCCCTTTAACAAACACAGCTTTTAATTCATGTTCCATATGGTGATTCTAGTGTGGGTCTTCTCCCAGCTGCAGAAGTTGCCTGGATGATGTTGCTGGACATGATAAAATTCCTCCTTGGACCATCACAATCGAGGATTTGCATGGGAGGTTTCTTTAGTTTTTATTCAGTTTTTAATTTTGTCTATGTAACTTGCACTTTCATTACAGGGTGTTGCTGTTTTGTATTTCCTGTTCTCCTGGAATGTTTACCTCTGTGGCAGTGCTTCATCTCTTATGACATTTCAGTTACCTCAGTCCACATCTCCATGCAGTGTTGACTGGATAACACACTTGCTGTAGGTGACATTTCCCATAGTAGTGGGCTAATCTGTTTACAATGGAAGTGAGAGACCAGAGACCTGCAATAGCTACTCATAGAGGAAATAGGGTTGACTACATTAACTGGTGAGTTACCCCCCCCCATTACATGTTTGCATCACATTTCTATAAGCCACTACCTGTAGTGAGCATGGTGTGGGAGCATCTGTACATGGTCCCAGACTTATTCACACACAGCAGGTCAACTGCTTTTCTGAGCAGGAATCCCAACTGGTGCTCCAGTAATGGCAAACTTACTACAATCAAGTTATCCACAGCCCTCCCCTAAAATGAGCTAAGCAGGCAAAGCTTCCTAACTCCTATCTTTCCCTATCCATCTGTAAAGATGTATGTGAACCACTGATCAAACTTGTGCTACTTGGGTTGTAGTCTGGGCTTTATCCCACCACTCCTCTGATGCTGACATCCTATTTAGGGACTTCTGTTTCAGCCTTCTGCCTTAATCTTTCGGTAGAGTCAAGCTGTAGGAGTCATCTTAAACTGGGATAGATTGTTTCCTGTTCTTTCTCTTAGGATTGCCTTTATTAGGGTGCATTTAAACACTCTAGTATTATTACTTTTTACAATGATAATCCTATAAGTCATAGCTTCAGCAACCTAAACAGACTTGGTATGATGAGTCTGGGTTTGTACACTTCAGTACCTCTTGGGCCACATGTTGACTGTAACATATATAGCCACACTCAATGATTCAGAGGGTGCAGCAGTACTAGTAGCAGCAAAAGCCTTCAGGACTTTCAAGAACTAGTTTTTAGTATCATGTTCGGGATGATTTTCAGCAGATTCAGTATGAGCCTTCCATCACTGCAGTTGAAACCTTTACACTGCTTGATGAATGGTATTTCACTGTTGGCTTATGGAATTTTTGACCTAAGTGATGCTCCACAACCCTAGGAAAGGGAGCTTTACCTAAGGCAACAAGAGCTAAATGCATTTCTCACCTTTGAATGTCTGCAGTGGGAACTGAAATAGGAGTCTTTCCTGCTCTGTACAGATGGCTATGCTTTGATGTTGTACACAGCAAATGTGGTGGCATGTACTAGTATCTTCTGTATAGACAGTGCTGGTCTGGTAGTGTATCATAGAACGAGGCTTCACTCGTATAGCCATTAACATCTTGAGTAATATGTAGGTAGTGATGGTCTAATTTGCAATCCCAGCCTTATTCTGAAGCTAAATATAAGGGAATGCTCTCTGATCAGTGCCTTCCATGACTGAAGTATTCTGGAAATAGTCTCCCTTATCACAGTGGAGAAAACATTCCCTATTTTGCCCATTTCATTGGAGAGGGGGAAGCTGAATGTGGATATTTTGTCCTGTGGCTGGGAAAAATCTTCTGTCTTCCCACTTATTCCTTTCCTTCATTCTGTACCTTATTGCAGAATTTAAAAACAAGACAACAGCTTGTGCTCATTAACCCTTGGAAACAGAGAGGGGGGTAGTTTCAGGCTTAGGTACTTGGCAGTGTAAAACATTATCTCGGTGCAAGTCATAGTATTTCCAACTGCTTTGGTTGACATCTGGCTCCGACACAGGGCTGACTGTGGTTTCTTTAAAAAACCCTGCTCGCACCTGGCCTTCAGACAGGAAGCCCAAAGGTGATTGAAGCTTCCAGAAGCCTGTCACTTGTCATATGTTCTCTAAATGGAAGAAGATGTTCATCGTGTTTCACTGTTGCAGTCATTACAATTGGGTTATCCTGCTGGCAGGCTACCCGCAGTCGGCCTGAATTCCAAAGTCTAGGTCCGGCGTCGGTTGCTGTCACCTCCTCCCCGACGTCAGTGCTCCAGGGGTATAAAAGATGCAGCTGACGCCATTTTCTTCAGTCTTTCTTGCCGCGTGGTGCCCGAAGCAAAAGCAGTTCGCAAGTGCCGATCGGCCGACTCCCGAGATTTTCGTGTTCGAATTTCAGATCCGAAGTCCTCATTTAAAGCTAAGTACCCCATTGGGGAAACTTTTTTCTTGCTCCAGACTGATGACAGAAAAAGTTAATAATTGTATTTCTTGTGGGAAGCAAATACCTCATAAAGACTTTCATTCCTACTGTATTCCTTGCCTAGGCCCTGACCATGACGTTGCTAATCGTAGGTTCTGTGCCAGATTTAACCATCGCACTATTAAGCGTCTGTGCGATTTTGCATTTCACTATTTTGGCAGAAGATTTAATTACACAATGTCGTCGGATAGCAATCAGACTACCGCAATTCACAAGAAACGCAAGGAAAAAGAAAAGGACAAACATCCGATGTCCAAAACTGACGACGAGGCCTCTTCTAAGCCAGTCGCTGGTTCTCAGTGAGGCACTTTTGCGGCCCCTGATGCTCGCTACTTTAGAGCCGCAGGCTGCTACCGACTTCCACGTGGAACTGACTAGGCCGCTGGAAACTCAAGGTATTGGAAACTTCCCTCAGATGGGTCCGGAGCCGCTGAGCAGGCATCGGCTTCTGAGGGTGTTTTCAGGCCAACACAATTATATGTAAAAACGACTTCAGCTTCAAAGGCAAAGACTTAAGTACCTTTAAAGACAAACAAACAAGTACAGCAGCCCCATGGACAGGCCTCCATGCCTAAAAAACAGATGCTCAAAATGGCCGAACACCTAATTACTTTGATCAGGGGTTCCCATCCCCCTCTTGATAAGAGGCCTAGGCAAGAGACAGAATATGAATCTTCAGATCAGGTTTCCATTTCATCTGATTCCTCTTCTGATCAGGGATACTCTCTTCCTCCCTATGAGGATTCTGATGCTGAAGAATCTATCCCTTCAGCCTCTCCTCCTGAGGATTATTCTTTTGGGGAAACTCTGCATACCATAAGGGAGCATTTTCACTGGGAGAGCCAAGATTTTTCAGAATCTAAGAAAAGGCTCAGAGACTTCCTTTTACTGCCTCAGCACAGGCCCCTTGCTATTCCTCCTGTGTTAGACATTGTAGATGATGTTTTTTCAGAGTCCAGTCTGACTCCTGACTCCTTACCTCCAGCTCCTGTTAAGCCAGACAGATACTACAGGGTTCCTGATTCACATAAATTTCTTTTTAAAAACCCTGCTGCTGCTGACACATAAACTCTCTCTGGGTCCCAAAGGGGTCAAGAAGTCCACTGCAAAAAACCCTGCTCCCTCTGACAGGGATTCTAGGGCACTGGACAGATGGGGAAAAAAGATTTACACTTCTGCTACCTTGGCTATAAGGGCTTTAAATTGTCAGTTTCATATGCTTAAATATCAGCAATATATTATGTCACTGCTTAAACAGAAAATGTTGATAAATTCTGAATGTGCAGAAAACAAAGAAATGCAGGATTTATTCCATGCAGCTGAACAAGTTGGAAAGCATACTTTGCAATGTGGTTTTGATTCTCTGGAGGCCTCCTGCAGGGCCGCTGTTACGGATCCTGTCATCAGGAGGCATGCTTGGTTAAGGGAACAGAATCTGCCTGATCATGTTAAAGCAAAATTGTTAGATGCTCCATTACAGCATGATACCTTGTTTGGTGGTAAAGCAGAGGAGGTGAAAATGGAGGACAAAGCAAAATCTATGCAAACAGTCAAGGATTTCTTACAGGTACAGCCTCCAAGATTTAGCAGACACTGGCCTACAAAGAATTGGTCCTTTACAGTGTCAGACAGGCCACAAAGGGGCAGATACAGATGCCCTAGAGGCAGGTCCTAGCCCCAAGGCACATACAGGGCTAAACAATGGGGTGCTTCTACCTCCAAAAGCGGAGAAGACAAATCACAGTCTTACAGGAAACAGTCCCAATGACTTCCCCCTGCCTGTGCCAAGCACTTATCTTCTGGCAGCACCTTTAGGGGGAAAACTAACACTTTTTCATCAAAATTAGCACATAACCCAGGACAAATGGGTCTTGAACATAGTGTCACAAGGTTACAAGTTTCACTTTCATACCCTGCCAAGGGCTCACGGTTGGCCAGACCTGCCAAAAACTCAATGGGCAGAGGCACAAAAGCAAATGTCATCCCTCATGGACATGAGGGCCATTCAGCAAGTACCAGAGCAAGAGCAGGGACAAGGATTTTACTCAAGACTGTTCTTGCTGCCCAGAAAGGACAAAGCCTGGAGACCAATACTGGACCTATCTATTCTAAACACTGGATATTCCAAAATTCAAAATGTTGACTCTGCAGCAGCTTCTGCCCATGCTGGGCAAGAAGACTTGGCTTGTGACTTTAGACCTAAAAGAGGCATACCTGCATGTTCCAATCAGACAGTCATGCAGAAGATACCTCAGATTCATAGCTGGCTCAATGCACTACCAATTTTCTGCACTGCCCTTTGGCTTATCTATTGTGCCCAGGGTCTTCACAAAATGCCTGGTTCCAGTAATTGCATTTTGCAGACAAAGAGGAATACAAATATATCCTTACTTGGACGACTGCCTCATTCAAGCAGAGAACAAGGACATCCTACTACAACATCTGGCATTTGTAAAAAGATTACTAGCATGCCTAGGGTACACGGTAAACGAAAAGAAATCAAAACTTGTACCCTCTCAAGAGATAATATTCCTGGGTGCAAGCTTAAATACAACTGCCCAGATGGCTTATCTCACGCCAGACAAACAAAGGCAACTCGCTACTTATTTCAAACTGTTGGCAACAAAGGCCCAGTTATCTGCAAGAAAAATTCTGCAGACTTTGGGCTTCATGGCATCCTGCATTTTGCTAATTCCATATGCAAGACTGCATATGAGGAAACTTCACTGGTATCTAAAAAGTGTTTGGACTCAACATTGCCACAGCCTGGAAACAATAATTACCCTCATTCCCTGCCTGCAACAGGAGTTTTGATGGTGGGCAAAGGTCTGTCACCACAACAAGGGACAGCCATTCACCTTACCCCCCAGCCAGGAAGAAATTAACAACAGATGCATCAGATTATGCCTGGGGGGCCCATATGGCAGGAAGATGTATTCAGGGCGCATGGTCCACAAAGCAAATGCATCTACATATCAATCAAAAAGAGATGCTAGCTGTTCAGAATGCCCTGACAGCCTTCAAGGATCTACTTCATCCAGGACAACTACTGATAAAGACGGACAATACCACAGTCATGTGGTACATAAGCAGAGAGGCACTCATTCCTACCCCCTTTGCAGACTGGCCATGACTTTATGGGACACAGCATTGACTTACCAAGTACATTTGCAGGCACAATTCCTGCCAGGAAAGATAAATACTCTGGCAGACGAACTAAGCAGAAACCTCTTGGATCCCCACAAGTGGAAATTGGATCTGCAAGTCTTCAGCATGATAATAAGGAAATGGGGATGCCCGGACATAGATCTATTTGCCTCCCCTCACAACTGCCAACTACACAGATTCTGCACAAGGGCTTATCACAAGCAAGCATGGAAAGGGGATGCTCTGTCTTTCAGCTGGAAAAACTTAACAGTATACGCCTTTCCCCCACTGCCCCTCCTCTCCAAGGTACTCCTAAAGGTCATACAAGAGAAGCCAAAAATGATACTGATTGCCCCAGACTGGCCCCGCCAGCACTGGTACCCAATCCTAAGGAACCTGTCTCAATACCCAGCCTGGACATTACCTCGAATTTCCTCACTTACTGTCCCAACAAAACAATCAAATCCTGCACAGCCAACTCAAGACCTTAAATCTGGCAGCATGGCGGATAATGTAGTCATTCAAAACACCCCTCTTTCTAAAGCGGCGATGGATGTTATTTTGGAAGCCAGGAGGCTAGTACCAGAAAGTCTTATGCTGAAAAATTGAAGAGATTATGTGCTTGGAACCAGGCACAAGGGATTGACACGATTGTACCAAATATTCCTCAGATTTTGCAATACTTAACTGAGATGCTGCAGAAAGGCCTATCCTTTTCATCAGTTAAGATTCATGTCTCTGCCATTTCAGCTCATTACAATACAGAGCCACCTATTTTTTCTCATCCTTTACTAAGGCAGTACCTCAGAGGAGCCAAAAACTTAAGGCCTCCAAGGAGATCACCAATACCTGCATGGGACCTCAGATGTTCTTCATCTCACATTGCTGCAGTCCTTACACTTGGGTAGTCCGCTGTCCACGGTCGGCCCGAATATCAAAGTATAAGGCTGACGTCGGGTCGTTAACGCATTATCTGGCGTCAGGCGTCAGGGCACGCATGACGGTGACGGCGTCATATCCTCAGTCTTTTTTGGGCGTGGTCCGATGCAGTACAAAGGCGCGGTTGTGCGGTTGGCGTTCTGAGATTTTTTTCCAGAAGTTTTCAGGGTTGGCTACGTGTTCCGTTGGGGATTTTACTAGTTTTCTTTTGCCTTTTTCATTTGCCGGTGTCATTAAAAATTTAATAATTAAATTTCTTGTAGGAAACAGATACGCATAAGTTAGATAAGTGTATTATCCTTGGTAGGGCTAGGCCATGACGCGCTCTAACAACCGCTGTTGTTGTAGGCTCTTTAATAAGCACACTAAAAGAAAGGTTGGATTGTGCAAGGTTAGTTGGTGGAAGCGGTCGTTTTACTATAAAATGCCGTCGGATGCTCCCCGGCCTCTCAGCGCAGAGACAGAAGCTCTGAACCTAGGCTAGAAAGAAGGAAATCTGTACCGGACGCGGTTCTTTAGAGAGGTCAGTGGGTGTCTCAGCTCCACCGGAGACCTCTTCTGTGTTCTCAGAGAATTGCCCTTATTGTTGCAAGATGTGGCCTCTCAGGAGGCAAGTCAGGCTGAGGGGGCTACTCAGGATCCCCTCCCTCCCCTCCCTGGCTAGGCCCTCTCCTCCCCTCTCTCCTTCTTCTCCCCAGGGTTCCCAGGGCAGGCCAGGTTTAGCTTCAGTTAGTGTACTAACTACTTCAGTACTATGCCCAAGAAGCATGGCAGAGAAATCTACTTTGATTAGATTACTTAATGCCCTCCTCTAAGACCTCCTGCTGAGAGACCTGAGCTGGGGAACCTGAGCTGGGGGGATGAGCAAGTCTTCTTTTCAGTCTTGACTGAAGACTCTTGGATGATCTCCTCTGATCTGCTTTTATTGATGTGGATGATCTTGCTCGCTTGTCCTCCTGAAGTTTTCTTTTACTCTCACTCTTCATTCCATGATTTTAATTTTTTTTGGGAGGGACTCTAGGATTCCATTTCAGAAGCTTGGCTTAGGAATTTTTACCCCACCATATAGCCTGGAGCTGGTGGCTTGTTTGGATGTAGTGGAGATGTTTTACAGGCTTCTTGCTTGATGATTCTCTTTTTCTGCTCCTCCTGCTCCGGTCATTGGCCCATAATATTACAGGGGTTTATCTTACAAGGTCCTGAGGCAGACCAAACTATGGGGCAGGCGCTAAGAAGGTTAAGGTTTCTGTTATTAAGTAGGCAGTTCCTAGGAGAATCCTAGGGGGCCTAATATAGAGAAAGGGAAGACTTGTTTTATACTTCTTCCTACTTACTATGAGGAGCTCTGAATTGTTACCTCTTTCACATGTTGTTCACTTGAAACACAAAGGAAGTCTAATTCTAGTCTAAGTTTGATGCTCTTGAAGTTGTTGTTGAGATTATTTAGTTACAAGATTTAGTACATGTTTCTGAGATTTTGAACATAATTCTTTGCAAGTATTGTTTGATGATAACTAATGGTGCACAAATCTAGACCTAAATTAGGGACACTGGTTTGTCATGAGCACGCCTCTATGCATGTCAGGAATTCAAGAACATGTCTGAACAAAAAGAAGCTGTGTTGCTCCTTTCCTCCTGTCGAAAGCGTGTTGTTTGTCCTCCCTGTTGAGACAGTCTTGAAAGAAATGGAGAAGACAAAGGGCATGCAGTCTGTGCCAGGAAGATTTGAAATACTGCAGCCTCCAAAGTAAGTTTAGTAGAAATTGTGATTACTGAGATTGGGTCCTTGCCTTAGAATGTGGCCCAGAAGGGCTGGTAAATCAGGCCGTGGTAGGCCAGGAGCTCAGGGGCTCTTTCAGAGGGCCTGAAGGCAGGGCTCAGGTCCTGGGCTTCGTAAGTGAGGGGCAGGGCCTACAGTAAACAACAGAGCTGATGACTGCTTTCAGCTGCAGGGGAAGGAAGTCTGGCAACTTTTCTTTAAGAAGGTAATTACTTGGGACAGGGTGGGATGTTACTAGGACAGATACTGGGATTTGGGGTGTTATGATCATACTTGGAGCCATTTCAAAGGCACTTTCATACCTCCCTTTCACGTTCCTCCCAGGCTCTCACAAACAGGTTTCTCTGTTGCTCCAACTAGGGCTCCTGCAAGCCTCCTCCTCTGCAGCAGTCCCTCTGCCAGCCGTACTTTATGTCTTGGAAAAACTCACCCTGCCTCCTTTTGAGCCAGCCAGTACAGCTGATATAAACTTTTTATCCTGGAAAACAGCTCTGCTCCTAGCAATAACCTCTGCAAGACGAGTCTCAGAGCTACAGGCACTCATGGCTGTGGAACCTTTTATCATTTTCCATCCAGATAGGGTTTCTCTGAGGACAAACCCGACATTTATGCCTAAGGTAGTGTCCAGTGTGGCCCTTAACCAAACTATTTACTTGCCTACCTTTTATCCTAACCCACAGAATAAGGGTGAGAGACTTCTGCATTCTTTGGACATACACAGACAGCTGCGCTTCTACTTGGACAGAACCAAAGCTTTCAGAAAGACTGAGCAATTACTAGTGGCATATGCTGCAGGATCACAAGGAAAGGCCATCTCAAAGCAGACAATTTCAAAGTGGATAGGCCACTGCATTCGTTTCTTCTATTCACAACATGGCAACCAGTGCCTAAGGCCATTAGGCCACATTCAACCAGAGTAGCAGCCACTTCAGCAGCCTTCCTCAGAGGAGTTCCAACCAAAGACATTTTAGAGGCTGCAACCTGGAGCTCAGTGCACACTTTTACAAAGCACCATCACTTACCACTCTACTCTAAATCCAGGGCAGACTTTGCCACTGCAGTTCTGCAGGGCCTCATAGCCGCTCCTAATCCTATTTAGCTCCAGCCTCTCAATCTCAGCTTTGGGATTCAACCCAATTGTAATGACTGCAACAGTGAAACACAGTGAACATAGTGCAGTTGTGTACCTACCATAAATGTAGATGTGCAGTTGTGTACCTACCATAAATGTAGATGTTCGAGTGTATTCACTGTTGCAGTCCAGGTTACCCACCCATCATCCCCCTTATCTTTGCTGGAACTTATCTGTACTTCTCTATTCTATACAACCTATGTGGTGTATTTGCTGGTAGAGGAAAGAATAATTTACTTTGGTGCATGTATGCTTTTTATTGACATATTTTTAGCCTACCCTTTTGATGGCACCTGACATCTGGGGCAAGAAAAACTTAAGAAAATGGCATCTGCTGCATCTTTTATATTACCCTAGCACACTGACGTCAGGGAGGAGGCGTCAGCAACCGACGCCGGACCTAGACTTTGGAATTCAGGCTGACTGTGGTTAGCCTGCCAGCAGGATAACCCAGTTGTAATGACTGCAACAGTGAATACACTCGAACATCTACATTTATGGTAGGTACACAACTGTACTTTCTTCACTTGTAAGGATAAGTATCCTGTACTTGTTAAAGTTATACTAAACTATTCAGGTAGTCTGTACCTTTACTCAGTGAAGACACTGAGACAGTTCTGCTGTTACGACATTCATTTACTGCACATGAGGTTTACATCTAGCTTAACAATGAAAGGGTATATACATCAAAAACATACTTCAGCTTAGAATAATCAAAGTCTCTGATACAAAAACGAGAGTCCCAATCTTTATACTGTCTTTTCTGCCTGCATCAGCAGTTTTGAGAATTTGCCAGAATAATAAGTCTTTCCTTTTAAGCTGGTCTGCTGACAGTTTGTTTTCCATATTTTAAACATTCTGTTCCTGAAGAATAACTCATTGCGTCCTTGGCCTATCTTTGCGTATCATGTTGACGAGACACAGCTGCGTACAAGAGTTCATCTTGACCTGCTTGTAGATAATAATTTTACAAAGCTGCATAGTTTATAAGAGATAAAATATTTTACTTCTGATTCTTATTAACAATGAATGCCAAACTATATAATTTTGCCAAGTTAGGTAACTGAGTTTCAGCTGAGTGCACGCTACACATTGAAATGCAGAACATTTATTTCACATTTTCAGAAAAATCCACAGAAATTCATTTTAACCTGTTCTTTTACTCTCACACTTCCCACTTTTTATTTAAAAAGTGGAAAATGACTGCTCATTTTCAGTTTTTTCTTTAATGGTACACATTGAATTATTTTCCAGTTTATTCACGTTAACCATCATGATTTGCTGAACTCTATAAGTTTTTTGCAAATGACAACTTACGTAGCAATTCCAGATAGTATGACTATAATGCCTAACACTACTAGTACAGGATGTATCAACCAATTTAACAGATTTTTTTCCTGATTTTGACCAACCAGTAAAGATATCCCACCAGATGTTCTTCATGTTTCACTGTTGCAGTCATGGGTTGTCTGCTTGCAGTAGCCCTCAGTCGGCCTGATTATCAAAGTCTTGGGTCCTGCGTCGGTTGCTATCTCATCTTCCATGACATCAGGTAGTCAGGGGTATAAAGCATGCAGCCAACACCATTACATCAGTCTTTCTTTCCGTGCGGTGCCTGAAGCAGAAGCAGTTCACAAGTGCCAGTCGGCCGACTCCTGAAATTTTCGTTTTCGAGTTTCAGAACCGAAGTCTTCAACTAAGCTAAGTACCCCATTGGTGAAACTTTTTCTTTCTCTAAACCAATGTCAGTAAAAGTTAATAATTGTATTTCTTGTGGAAAGCAAATACCTCATAAAGATTTTCATTCGTACTGCATTCCTTGCTTAGGCCCTGACCATGATGTACCTCGCTGTCAGTTTTGTGCCTTATTTAAACAACGAACTATTCGTCGTCGGTTTATTTACGCTTCTAAATATTTTGGTACTTGGTTCAATTATCCATATATGGCTGCGGTAAGCCACCCGACTACTGACATTCCAAAAAAAACGCAAAGATAAAGACAGAGACAGACCACATAGGTCCAAAGCTGCCGACGACACTTCTAAGCTAGTCGCCAGTTCGCTGGTACTCAGTGAGGCGTATTCGCAGCCCCTGATATCCACTACTTCAGATTCGCAGGCCTCTGCTGAGACCCATTCGGAGTCTGGTATGCCGCAAGATGCTTCAACTGTGGAACCTGTGGATGTCTCTACCTTTGCATGTGTCCAAAGCCTCTGTGCAGGCACCGGCTTCTGAGGGTGTATTCAGGCCTACTGACTTGCATATTAAACCAACGCCATCTTCTTCTTCAAGGCCTAAAACTCGATCCATGCCTAGAAAACTGACGCCCAGGCCGCATGTTCAGGCCTCTATGCCTAGAAAACAAATGATAAGAATGGCTGAAGACCTTATTACTCTAATCAGGGGAAGCCACCCTTCCCCCTCTAAGAGACCTAGGACTAAGATTGCTTACGATTCTTTGAAATTTCTGTTTACTCTGATGGCCAGGATTTACCCTTATCTACCTATGAGGATTCTGATGCAGATGACTCCATTCCCTCTGCTTCCCCTACAGAGGATTTCTCTTTTGGTAAAACCTTGGACACTCTTAGGGAGCATTTCCGCTGGGAAAGCCAAGAGTACTCTGACTCCAAAAAGAGGCTTAGGGAATTCTTACTCCTACCTCAACACACAGGTCTTTAGCTATCCCTCCTGTCCTGGACATGGTAGATGATGCCTTCTTGGAATCTAGCCTGGCCCCAGACACTTTACCTCTGGCTCCCAGGAAATCTGACAGGTACTACAGAGAGTACCTGACTCTCACAAGTTCCTCTTCAAGAATTCTACTGCGGACCCAGATACCATTTCCCAGAGACCTAAAGGCATTAAGGCTACTACTGCCAAAAACCCTACCCCCTCTGATAGAGATTTCAGGGCCTTGGACAGATTGGTAAGAAGGTATACACTTCTACTACCATTAGAGCCTTAAACTGCCAGTTTCATGTTTTAAAGTATCAGCAGCGTATTATGGGACTACCGAAACAGAAAATGATGTTGATTCCTGACTGTGCTGAAAATAAAGAATTACAGGATTTAATGCATTCTGCTGAACAAGTTGGTAAACATACTTTGCAGTGTGGTTTTGACTCTTTTAGAAGCATCTTGCAGGGCTGCTGTCACTGGGCTGTTCTTAGAAGGCATGCTTGGCTTAAGGAGCAAAATTTGCCTGATCACGTTAAAGCAAAATTACTGGATGCTCCCTTAAACCAAGACCGCCTTATTGGCAGCAAAGCAGAAGAAGTCCTTAAAAAGATGGAGGAAAAAGCTAAATCTATGCAAACTGTTAGATTTCCTGCAAGTACAGCCTCTCAGATTCAGTAGGCGTTGGCCTTCTAAGAATTGGTCCTTTCCTGTCTCTTCCAGGCCTTCTCAGTCCAAACCCAGGAACAGCATACCATGTAGGCTGCAGTCTCAAGGTACTCACAGGCCTAAGCAGTGGGGGACTTCCACTTCCAAAGCTGGAAAATAGTAAGTCACCCCCCTATGGAAAACTGTCACAATGACTTAACCTTAAACCTTCCAAGCCCTGCTCAACTGCTGCTCCCTTAGGGGGAAAGATCACCCTGCATGCAAAAAACTGGGAACTCATTACCCAGGACAAATGGGTTTTAAATATAGTTTCCCAAGGATACAGATTCCACTTCCACACCTTACCAACCCCAAACGGTTGGCCAGACCTACCCCCAATTCAGTGGGCAGAGGCTCAACAACAGGTTCTCTCTCTTCTAAGTATCAGGGCTATTCAACCTGTCCCAGCAGAAGAAGGGGGACAAGGTTTTTACTCAAGACTTTTCCTGGTACCCAGAAAAGACAGCTGCTGGCGTCCTATCCTGGACCTCTCTATTCTAAACACCTTTTTGGTAATCCCAAAATTCAAAATGCTAACACTTCATCACCTGCTTCCTATGCTAGGCAAAGATGCCTGGTTGGCAACCTTAGACTTAAAGGAAGCTTACCTGCACATTCCAATAAGAGAATCTTGCAGGAAATACGTATGCTTCAGAGCAGGCTACATGCACTATCAGATGTCCTTCATGGATGCATCTGCAGTCATAACAAATGGGTTGTCCTGTCGTCAGGCAGCCCTTCGGTCGGCCGGATTCCAAAGTCTGGGTCCGGCTTCGGCTGATGTCGCACTTCACCCGACGTCATCTCTGCTGGTCTTCGGGTATAAAGGCATCAGCCGACGCCATTTTCCTCAGTCTTTCTTGCCGCGTGGCGCCCGAAGCAGAAGCTGTTCGCAAGTGCCGGTCGGTCAGATCCAGAGATTACTACTACCGAATACTACTTCGAAGACTTCTAAAAGCTAAGTACCCGTTGGGGACTCTTTCTTGCCTCAGCCGATGTCAGAAAAAGTCAATAACTGTTTAACTTGTGGGAAACAAATACCTCATAAAGATTTCCACTCTTACTGTCTGCCTTGCTTAGGCCCAGACCACGACGTAGCAGCCTGTTCGCCTGTGCTTCCTTCAACCGACGAACGCTAAGGCGTCGGTCGGAGTTTGCTGAACAGTTTTTCGGCTCAGACTTTGCGTACATTATGCCGTCGGACCCTCCGACTACCCAAATTGTTAAAAAACGCAAGGAAAAAGACCGACACTCGCGGTCCGCGGTTTCGGCCGAAACCAAGGTTAAGCAAGCGAGTGTCTCGGTTTCGCCGAAACCGAAAACTGGTCAATCTTCAGCCGAATCCATGGCTACCACTGAGGCTCCTGCTACCTTACCTGAATCGGCCTCAGAAATTTTGCCTACAACTGTGGTTTCTAGTGAGTTATCAGACACCATCCCTTTGGATGTCTCTACCCCAGCACGTGGTGCTGCTAGACCCCCTGCAGCCATGTCTATCAAGGCCTTTGCCAGGGCTAAAGCAGCCAAATCTGCTAAGTCAGTGCCTGTTAAACCTCCCTCACACAGGCCCACTTCTAGTTCACAAATGCTTACTCTGGCAGAAGATTTAATATCCTTAATTAGGGATCCCAATCTCACCCAGACAGGGCCTCTCAGCCCCCAGAAAGAGACCTAGGGCAGAGCCCCGAGCCAGTGTCCTCTGATGATTCTGCGGATGACCACGACATTACAGAACTGCAAGAGAACCCTTTTTCTACTTGTGAAGACCTCGATGCTGAAGAATCCATTCCAGCTGCCTCTCCACCAGAGGAATTTTCCTTTGGGGAAACCTTACATGCCATGAGAGAACAATTTCAATGGCAGGGACAAGATTTCTCAGATTCAAGAAAAAGGCTTAGGACTTTTCTACACTTACCACAACATAGGCCCTTAGCTATACCTCCTGTTTTGCCTGTTGTGGATGATGCATTTAATGATGTCTGCACTGCTCCTGATTCTTTACCTCCAGCCCCGGCCAAACCTGATAGATTTTACAGGGTACCAGACACTCATCACCACCTATACAAGGCCCCACTGGCAGACCCCGAAACTATTTCCCAGGGGCCTAAGGCAGTAGCCTTGACCACAGCAAAAAAACCCTATTCCTTCAGAAAGGGAATCCAGGTCCTTAGACAGATGGGGGAAAAAAGTTTACACCTCTGCTACTCTCTCAGCTAGAGCTTTAAACTGTCAGTTTCACATGATCCAATACCAAGAGTTTATGCTTGATCAGTTAACTAAAAAGGTATCCTCTGATGAATCTTTAGATAAGAAATATGTATTAGAAATGGTGAATAACATACAACAGGTTAGTAACCATTCCTTAAAATGTGGCTATGATGCACTGGAGGCTTCATTTAGATCAGCCATGACTGGCACAGTGATAAGAAGACATGCATGGTTGAAAGAACAGGTCTTACCGGATCATGTTAAAGCAAAGCTATTAGATGCTCCTATGGATAAGGCCAGTTTATTTGGTACACCTGCCCAGCAGGTAATGAAGAAAATGGAAGAAAAGGCAAAATCTGTACAAACAGTTAAAGATTTCTTACAGGTTCAGCCCCAAGGTTTAGCAGGAACTGGCCTGCCAAAATTGGTCCTTTCCTGACTCCACAAGATCCCAAAGGGGCAGGAATAGACGCTCCAGAGGCAGAAATCAATCCAGAGGAGGTGCCTACAGAGGACGACAGTGGCAAGGTAATAACAGAGGCACAGACACAACCACTACCACTGCAACAGGACAATCACAGTGACTTGGCTCTAACTCCGCCTACCAGGGAGCAAATAGCAGCACCATTAGGTGGAAAGTTAGCCTTATTTTCAAAAATTGGCACTATATCACAAAAGACAAGTGGATTTTGCAAACCATAGACCAAGGCTACCGGTTCCACTTCCACACCTTACCAGTAAAAGAGGAATGCCAAACCTGCCTCCAAATCAAAAATAGAAGCTCTACAGCAGATAACGGAATTAACAAAGATGAGAGCTGTGGAAAGAGTACCAATAACAGAACAGGGCAAAGGATTCTACTCCAGACTCTTCCTAGTACCAAGAAAAGAGAAAAGTTGGAGACCTATTCTCGACCTGTCCATCTTAAACACATATATCATTGTCCCAAAATTCAAAATGCTGACCCTACAGCAACTTCTTCCCATGCTGGGCAAGGAGTGTTGGCTGGTAACTCTAGATCTCAAGGAGGCATACCTGCACGTCCCCATTCGACCAAATTGCAGAAGATACCTCAGATTTCTTGCAGGATCAGAGCATTATCAATTCTCAGCATTGCCCTTTGGCTTATCTACTGCCCAGAGTATTCACAAAATGCCTGGAATCAGTAATCGGCAGCTGCAGACTACAGGGAATCCAGATTTATCCATACCTGGACGACTGCCTGCTACAAGCGGACAACAAAAGCAAGCTGACAACAGATTTACAAAGGGTCATTTACTTGCTACAAGCCCTGGGATACACAGTCAATTTACAAAAGTCAAGGCTGATACCATCCCAAACAAGAACATTCTTGGGCTGAATTGGACACAGTAAAACAAATGGCATTCCTAACTGCAGAAAAACAAAAGAACTCCCTCTTTACTTCTTGGCATTAACAAAACAGAACAAACTAACAGCAAGAAAAGTTCTGCAGGCCTTGGGCTTCATGGCATCATGCATAATCTTGGTCCCACATGCCAGACTGCATATGAGAAAACTACAGTGGTACCTAAAGAATTTATGGTCTCAACACAGGCACAGCCTAGAAGCAGAAATACCACTAATCCCATGCCTAAAACAGGAGTTCCTATGGTGGGCTCAAGCATGCCAGTCAAACCCAGGCCTACCCTTCCACAACTTTCGAACAAGCCAAACCATCACAACAGACGCCTCAGACCTAGGATGGGGGGCGCACATGCTGGACAAATGCGTACAAGGATTGTGGACTCAGGACCAGCTGCACCTGCACATAAACCAAAAAGAAATGCTGGCAGTAAAACTGGCAATCCAAAAATTCAGACCATTCCTCAAAGAAGGCCATTTGATGATAAGGACAGACAACACCACAGTCATGTGGTACATCAACAAACAGGGAGGCACTCATTCATACCCCCTATGCAGCATGACTTTGGACCTTTGGAATCTGGCACTCAGCTACAACATCCAGTTACAGGCAATATTTGTACCGGGAAAAGAGAACACCCTAGCAGACATGTTAAGCAGAACCACCTTGGATGCTCACGAATGGATGCTACACCCGGACATCTTCAAGACCATCACAAAGAAATGGGGAATGCCACAAATAGATCTATTCGCTTCCCCTCTCAATCACCAGCTCAAAAAATTCTGCACAAGGACATTCCACCCACTTGCATGGAAGGTGGATTCTCTCTCCTTCAGCTGGAAAGGTCTGACAGCATATGCATTTCCACCTCTTCCCTTGATACACAAGGTATTACTGAAAATCAAAGAGGAACGTCCAAGGATAATCCTGATAGCTCCGAACTGGCCAAGACAACACTGGTACCCATTGCTGAGGAGCATGTCTCGGGAGAAAATGTGGTCAATACCCCTGATGCCTTTGATGTTAACTCAGAACAACTACAGCATCATGCATCCAAACCTAAAAACTTTGCAACTGACTGCCTGGAACATCACATAGCAGCAACTAATCCAGATCTTTCCCAAAGGGTTAAAGACATTATCCTTGAAGCCCACAGACCTTCAACAAGAAGGAACTATGCAGGAAAATGGAAAAGGTTTGTCATTTGGAGTGCTGAAAGAGGAAAAGATGTGTCGAATATAGATATTGCTAACATTCTGGAGTATTTGGCAGAGCTTCTACATACAGGCCTGTCCTATTCCTCCATCAAGATACATGCATCAGCTATTTCAGCAGAATACAGCTTTGATCCACCTGTCTTTTCACATCCTCTACTCAGGCAGTTCCTCAGAGGGATCAAGAATGTAAAACCTCCTAGGAAACCACCATTACCAGCATGGGACTTGAACTTTGTGCTAGAAAAGTTGACACTCCCTCCGTTTGAACCAGCAGCAACAGCAGATCTACAGCACCTGTCATGGAAAACTGCTTTCCTACTGGCAATTACCTCAGCAAGGAGGGTTTCTGAACTACAGGCCTTAATGGCAGTACAACCCTTCCTAATCTTCCATCAAGATAGGGTGTCCATGAGAACTAATCCTACATTTATGCCTAAGGTGGTATCCAGAGTGTCTTTAAACCAGGCAATCCACCTACCTACCTTCTTCCCAATCCAAAAAACAGACGGGAAAGAATGCTGCATACCTTGGATGTACATAGACAGCTACGCTACTACCTGGACAGAACCAAAAGTAACAGAAAAACTGACCAGCTTTTTGTAGCCTATGCAACAGGAAGGGAAGGAAAAGCAATTTCCAAACAGACAATCTCCAAATGGATAGGAAATTGCATAAGATTCTGTTACTCCTACCATGGAAAACCAATTCCACAGAACATAAGGCCTCATTCTGCAAGGGCTACAGCCACTACCACAGCTTTCTTACGAGGAGTGGCAACCAAGGACATTATTGAGGCGGCTACTTGGACCTCCGTGCATACATTTGCCAAGCATTATAATTTACCTCTGTATTCTAGATCCCGAGCAGGGTTTGCCACTGCTGTACTGCAAGGGATCCTAACCACACCATAATTTTTCTTCCTCCTCCCTAGTTGGCTATGGTATTCTACCCATTTGTTATGACTGCAGATGCATCCATGAAGGACATAGTACAGTTTTGTACCTACCATAAATGTAGATGTCCGAACTGGATAGCATCTGCAGTCAGGATTACCCTCCCTCCTTCCCCTCTGTGGTACTCCTAGGGTATTTACCCTCCTAATAGCTAGCTGGAGAGTCTCTTATGGTGTATTTGTTTGTATATATGTACATACATGCTTATTTTTTGTGTTTGCCTTCTATCTTTTTGGAAACATTGGCATTTATCCAAAATTTAGCCTTCCAAGAGGGCAACTGGCATCTGGGGCAAGAAACACTGAGGAAAATGGCGTTGGCTGATGCCTTTATACCCGAAGACCAGCAGAGATGACGTCGGGTGAAGTGCGACATCAGCCGAAGCCGGACCCAGACTTTGGAATCCGGCCGACCGAAGGGCTGCCTGACGACAGGACAACCCATTTGTTATGACTGCAGATGCTATCCAGTTCGGACATCTACATTTATGGTAGGTACAAAACTGTACTTTCTCTGCACTTCCCTTTGGCTTATCTACTGCGCCCAGGGTATTCACAAAGTGCCTAGCTCTAGTCATTGCATTTTGCAGGCAAAGAAATATTCAAATATACCCATACCTGGACGATTGTCTAATTCAGGCCTGGACCTTAACTTTGTATTGGGAAAGCTCACTCTACCTCCTTTTGAGCCAGCTGCAACTGCAAAGTTGAAATTCCTTTCTTGGAAAACTGCCTTCCTTCTAGCCATCACTTCAGCAAGAAGAGTGTCTGAATTACAGGCCCTCATGGCAGCGGAGCCCTTCCATGCTGACAGGGTGTCTCTCAGGACCAATCCTTCCTATATGCCCGAGGTGGTATCCAGTGTGGCCCTTAATCAGTCCATTAATTTGCCTACCTTTTTTCCCTAATCCTCAGAACAAGGGAGAACGAATACTGCACTCTTTGGACGTGCACAGACAACTTAGATTTTATTTGGACAGGACTAAGCCTCTCAGAAAAACTGAACAGCTGCTAGTTGCCTTTGCTGCAGGGGCAGAGGGGAAGGCCATTTCAAAGCAAACCATTTCTAAGTGGATAGGCCATTGCATTCATTTCTGCTATAAGTACCATGGAAAACCTGCCCCACAGGGGATAAGATCACATTCCACCAGGTCTGCATCTACCTCTACAGCCTTTCTCAGAGGTGTCCCTACCAGGGACATCCTAGAAGCTGCTACCTCAGCTCTGTGCATACCTTCACCAAGCATTACCACTTGCCTATTTTTTTCTAAATCCAGAGCTGATTTTGCCACTGCCGTCTTGCAGGGCTTAATAGCTGGTGCTAATGCTCTCCAACTTCCTCCTCCCTTCCCTAGGTTTGGGAATCTACCCAAATGTAATGACTGCAACAGTGAAACATGAAGAACATAGTACAGTTGTGTACACTTACCATAGATGTAGATGTTAGAGTGTATTCACTGTTGCAGTCCTGGTTACCCTCCCTCCAGCCTCCTGACTTCTCTTGGCTATACCTTGCTTCTTGATTAAGTGTATTTCAGCTTTCTGGTGTATTTGCTTTTTGTTCGAAGTGTAACCTTATATATAATTGCTTCCCATTATGAAGGCACCTGACATCTGGGGCAAGAAAAACTGATGTAATGGCATCGGCTGCATGCTTTATAACCCTGACGTCATGGAAGAAGAGACAGCATCCGACACAGAACCCAAGACTTTGATAATCAGGCCGGCTGAGGGCTACCTGCAAGCAGATAACCCAAATGTAGTGACTGCAACAGTGAATACACTCGAACATCTACATTTATGGTAAATGTACACAACTGTACTTTCTGGATGTTGTGGATGATGTCTTTATGGAATCCAGTCTAACTCCTGATACTTTACCTCCTGCTCCCAGGAAACCTGACTGGTATTAGAGTCCCTGACTCTCACAAATTTCTTTTCAAGAATCCTGTTGCTGACCTAGAGGTCATTTCCCAAGGGCCTAAAGGAATAAAAGCAACCACAGCTAAGAATCCCAACCCCTCGGACAGGGATTCTCGAGCCTTGGACAGATGGGGTAAAAAAGTATATACCTCTGCAGCTCTTGCCATTAGAGCATTACATTTTCAGTTCCACATGCTGAAATACTGACAACATACCATGGAACTCATTAAACAAAAATTATCTATCTTCCCTGACTGTGCAGAAAATAAAGATTTACAGGAACTTATGCATTCTGCAAGCCAAATCAGTAAGCATACCCTGCAATGTGTGTTTGACGCCCTAGAAGCATCCTGCAAGGGCAGCAGGCACAGGTTCTGTAATTAGAAGAGATGCTTGGCTTAAGGAACAGACCTTGCCAGATCATGTCAGATCAAAATTATTGGACGCACCACTGAACAAAGACAATCTGACACCAAAGCAGAAGAGGTTTTAAAAAAAGAAGGAAGAAAAAGCTAAGTCTATGCAGACAGTTAGACTTTTTGCAAGTTCAGCCTCCAAGATTCAGTAGGCATTGCCCCTCAAAACATTGGTCCTTTCCAGCCCCCTCCAAGGCCACCTCAGACTAGGCCTAGGGGAAACAGACCCCCAGACAACAGTCTCAGGGTATGCAGAGATCGAAGCAATGGAGTACCTCCACTTTTAAACCAGGGAGTGCTAAGCCACCCCCTTATGGAAAGAATTCACAATGACTTCTCAACTCTTCCTCTCACTTCTGCTCATCTGCTCTTGCCCCTTGGAGGAAAACTTGCCTCCCATGCTAAAAACTGGGTTCCATCACCAACGATCGATGGGTCCTCAACATAGTGTCCCAGGGGTACAAATTTTATTTCCACACGCTACCAACCCCAAAGGGGATTCCCAGATCTTCCTCCAAACCAGTGGACAGAGGCACAAAACCAAGTTCATTCCCTGCTCTCCATGAGGGCAATTCAGCCTGTTTCTGCAGATCAGATAGGCCAAGGTTTCTATTCCATACTTTTTCTGGTACCCAGAAAAGAGGGCACCTGTGGCTCAATCTTTTATCTTTCTATTCTAAACACATTCCTGGTGGTACCAACATTCAAAATGCTCACACTGCAGCAGGTTCTCCATATGCTGTCCAAAGATGCCTGGTTCGCCACTAGACCTCAGAGGCCTATCTGCATATCCCAGTCAGGGATTCTTGCAGACAATATCTACATTTCAGGGCAGGATCTATGCATTATCAATTCTCTGCACTTCCCTTTAGATTATCCACTACTCCCAGACACAAAATGCCTGGCTCCAGCCATTGCTTTTTGCAGACAAAGAAATATTCAAATTTACCCTTACTTGGATGACTGCTTGATTCAGGCAGACAGTCAGGAAAAGCTGTTAAAGCACCTGACATTTGTAAAGGACCTACTAACCTCACTGGGGTTACACTGTCAATGAAAAGAAATCGAAACTAGTCCCCAGTCAAAAAATTGTATTCCTGGGAGCAAGCCTGAACACAGCATCCCAGATGGCATTTCTAACTCCAGAAAAACAAGCTTATCTGACAGGCTACTTCTCTCAACTGGCCAGCAGAACCCAGTTATCCGGAAGGAAAATCCTGCAGGCTCTAGGGTTCATGGCCTCCTGCATTCTACTAATTCCATATGCCAGAACGCATATGAGGAAACTTCAGTGGTACTTAGAGCTTCTGGTGTCAACATTCTCAGGACCTGGAAACTATTATACCTATGATACCTTGTCTAAGGAAAGATTTTCTTTGGTGGGCAGCAGTATGCAACCACAACAAGGGACTTCCTTTTTCATAACCCCACGCCACCCAGACCCTAACCACAGGCGCATCAGACTACACCTGGGGTGCTAACTTGGAAGGCAGGTGCATTCAGGGCCACTGGACCCCAAACCAAATTCATCTGTACATCAACCAAAAAGAGATGCTTACTGTTCAGCATGCTCTGACAGCTTTCAGATCCCTGCTCTCTCCGGGTCCTCCACTGATCAAAACCGACAACACCACAGTAATGTGGTACATCAACAAGCAGGGGGGAACCCACTCTTACTCGCTCTGTAGGCTATCCATGACCCTTTGGAACATGGCCTCAGCCATACATATTCACCTGCAAGCTCAATTCCTGCCAGGCAACTAAAACTCTGTGGCAGACAACTTAAGCAGAAATCTGCTAGACCCACACGAATGGTAATTAAACCACAACACCTTCAGCCTTGTGACCCAAAAATGGGGTACCCCAAAGGTGGACCTATTTGCCTCCCCCTACAACCACCAGTTCAGCAAATTCTGCACCAGGGAACCTCACAGCAAAGCCTGGAAAGTGGATGCTTTATCATTTTAGTGGGCAAACCTCTCAATCTATGCATTTCCCCCTCTACATCTTCTTACCAGAGTATTACTCAAAATAAGGGAGGAAAGACGAAGGGCAATCCTGATTGCCCCAGACTGGTCATGCCAACACTGGTACCCACTACTGTGCAGTATATCCCCTTGCCTCCATGGCACCTCCCCCAGATTCCATCTCTCCTGACTCAGCAGGAGGGAGAGTTATTGGATTCACAGTTGTAGATCCTAAACCTAGCAGCCTGGCTTTATTCCTTGACTTCTCCTCCAGTGGGCAGCCTAAGCAAACAGATCCTGGATGTCATACATGAAGCCAAACGACCCAGTACTAGAAAATCCTGTGGTGACAAGTGGAAAAGGTATTGTTCCTGGATCCAGACTAAAGGAGCTGACCCAGCGCAGCCCTTTTTATCTCTCATCCTGGATTACCAGAACTACTCCACAGGGGCCTATCCTTCTCTTCCATTAAAACCAATGCCTCTGCCATCTCTGCACATTACAGCACTGAGCCACCGCTCTTCTCACACCCCCTCTCATCAAGCAGTTCCTGAGAGGGGCTAACAACTTAAGGCCACCAAGAAGAGACCCTACCCCTGCTTGGGACCTTAATTCTCTGTTGGAAAAACTCACGCTGCCCCGCCTTTGAGCCTGCAGAGTTAAAATTCCTCTCCCGAAAACAGCCTTGCTTCTGGCCATCACTTCAGCTGTAAGAGTGTCTGAGCTACAAGCACTTACGGCTGTGGAGCCTTCATGATTTTTCATGCTGAAAGGGTTTCCCTCAGGACTAACCCAACTTTCGTGTCTAAAGTGGTGTCCAGTGTGGCTCTCAACCAATCTATTCATTTTCCCACATTTTTCCCTAAACCTCGGAATAAGGGGGAAATGATCCTGCATGCTCTAGATGTGCACAGACAGCTCAGATTCTACCTGGATAGGACTAAGCCCTTTAGGAAATCTGACGAGTTACTAGTCAGCTTTGTACCAGGGGCAGATGGCAAAGCCATATCAAAACAAACCATCTCCAAATGAGAAACCACCCCCACAAGGTGGTCAGAACACATTCTACTAGGCCAACTTCAACCTCTACAGCCTTTCTCAGAGGGGTCCCTACCAGGGACATCCTGGAAGCTGCAACATGGAGTTCTGTTCATACCTTCACCAAGCATTAGCACCTGCCTATCTTTTCAAAATCTAGGACAAGGCTGTGCAGCCGCAGTCCTACAGGGCATACTAGCCAGCCCCAGCTATTCTTGACTGCCTCCACCCGTTCCTCAGCTTTGAGAATCAACCCAAGTGTTGACTGCAATAGTGAAACACGAAGAACATAGTACAGTTGTGTACACTTACCATAAATGTAGATGTTCGAGTGTATTCACTGTTGCAGTCCTGGTTTCCCACCCTCCATCCTCCTTGTCTCTCTCGCTCTCTCTTCCTCACCTTTACAGGACTATTGGTATTCACTTTCTACTGGTGGTGGTACTCCACCGTAACTTAGCTTCCTACTGGGGGCTTCTGACATTTGGGGCAAGAAAAACTGATATAATAGCATTGGCTGCCTGTTTTTATACCACTAACGACCCGACGTTAGTCCTGGAGTGACAGCAACTGACACAGAAATACTAAGCCTCTGGTATTCGGGCCGACTGAGGGCTACTCCTGGCAGGATAACCAAAGTGTGATGACTGCAACAGTGAATACACTCAAACATCTATATTTATGGTAAGTGTACACAACTGTACTTTGTAAGCAGCGTCTTTTTTGGTCTTTTCAGCCAGACTAAGTAGTTTATCTTTTGCAATGATACTTAATTCCTCATAATACAGAATACTTTTATTTCTTTTTTCCAAATACTCTCTGAGAATTTTAGTATTGTTCATTATGTTTTTTAAATTATCCAAGGGATACAGATATATTGGGAAGCTGTATTTAAGTCATAATTCCAGTTCTTGGAAATATTCACTTCTATGGGTTCAGTAAACACACAGCTCTTATTATTCCATTTAAGGAAATCAACGTGATAAACATCTTACAAAAGGTAATTTTAAATTTTGACCTATGTCTTGATCTGTAACCAGACCAATATACTGTGGAGCCACTTCTATAAACATTTGAAAAGAAGAAGGCATAATAGTCCATTTACACAAATTAACAGAATGCTGCAGTAAGCATGGTTCATAGGTGAATGCTGTCCACTAATTAGTCCATTTTGAGTCTGTACAATACTCGATTTTTGTGTGTTTTTCCTCTCATATCTATATAATTACCTTCAAATTGTAGCAACCAATACTCTTACTCTTCTGGTATGAGAAATATCATAGGTAACACAGTAAACTGACACATAATAGTGGTATCAGTAACATTATAATGCATAAACTTTCCTGTACAGTATTGTGGAGTACAGTATGTTACTTCAGTAAATAATCTAATCCAGTCGGTATCAGGTATCCATTTGTTAAACAATTGTCACCAAACATTTTCATTTTGTAACATAAGTTCAGTTTGTACTCTATTTTTCTGAATTTCCACATACAAAGATTGCATAGTGCATTTTGTCCAATTTACAAAAGTTGTCACGTTACCATCAGATTTCAACTGATGTAGCTGCATAGCATCATAATTGTCTAAAAATTGCTGCTGATAATTTATATTGTGCAGTTGTGTCTACCGTATTTCTGGATTCCAAGATGCCTGTAAATGCACAATCTGAGAGATATCTTCCCCCACTACTTTTAATCGATTAGTCAGAATTTCAACATCAGCTGCATTAATAGCTCCCATGCCTGTAGCTAGGCTTCCTAGCAGAGTATTATACCATGCCCTTTTATATCGGCACTTGCCTGTGTCTGGGAATGTGATGTTAAAATGTACTACAACCTTTTGATACTGTCTGTCTACCATTTTACAGGTAGAAGGGATTTTAACCAAATGGTCTGTGTAAACAGAGGTAGGTTTACCTGTTAATATTAATAGAACATATGCCCAATGTATGCTGCCTGTAATGACTGTGGTATTAGTACATATTACAGAAGCTCCAGTAATAAAATGTAGTTGTAGTTTTGTATTATTTTTGTTACTGGATTTGATTTTGTGTTGGTTCACCAGTACGTTTAGCTGCTCTCTACACCTGTTTCTTGGACTTTGTTTACTTTTGTATTATTGGGAGGAATACTAATTCCCTGTATGTTATGCTTACCACATTTCTTCACACAAGTGAAGACTAGCCATTGTGTTGGTGGTGGATATTTCTTTGAATTTTCTCCTTTTCCCAAATAAAATATAGGAAATTGACAACATTTAATAGAAACTTTGGAATCAAATTCAAGGGTTGCCTTAGGACTATTTGGTCAAATGTAATAATGACCCATAACCATGGACCAAAAGGTAACGTTACTGGGAATTATTATATGCTCAAAGGTACATTTAGCATTAGATGGACAAGTGAAACTGTCCTGCTGTCTTTGCCCATAAAAAAGATTTATCTTTGAGCATTCACGCCAACCTAGCTTTAGAGTATTATTGTCATTGTTTATTTTCCAAACTTGCATTTCTCCTATTTGACACCCTACCCCACGGGCTCCAATGAGTACAAGTCAGTACAATAACAAACAGCAAACCAGATACTTTGTTGTAAATAACTCCATTCATCAAAATATTTAATCTTCATTATGTGCAGTAATATAACCTTTCCACGTAAGTGGTATTAATCTGAAAAGTTGTTTTGATAGATGCTTTTTCAACTGTTTCAGACTTGGCATTTGCCGTGAGTCTACAAAAAAACCCCGCAAAACATGAAGTCACTTAATGTCTTTCAACTGATCTCTATGAACAAGAATTATTTTGCTCTCTTTCTTTCCTTTAACTTTGTACACTAGAGGTCCTAACTGAGCAATTCTTTTAAAAGGTCTTTGCCAGTTACTATCCCACGGACCATCCATCTGGAACATCTTGATCAATACCTGTGTCCCAGAGGGAAGCTTTTCTTCTGGCATAACAGGATCCTTTGACCGTAATTTGAATGCTTGCATTTCTGACAGGCTTTGACACAATTCAGAAATATCTTTTAACCATTGTTGATGCTGTGCAATTTCTAATAATGGTCTGTTTGTACTAACAGTAGGATTGAATGGCAGTTGTACAGGCATTTTTCTACCTGTCATGACTTCAAAATGTGAGATCCCTGTTTTACTGTGTGGAGTTGCTCTGACACCCAGCAAGATTCCAGGCAAATATTTTACCCAATTTACTCCCTTTTTCAAGCAGGCTTTCTTAAGACATTCCTTAAGAGTCCTGTTCATTCTTTCAACTGTCCCGTTAGACTGGGGATGGTTAGGAACATTAAATCGTTGCTGGATACCAAGCAAATCACACAAAGTTTTCATCAGTTTAGTGACAAATTGTGGCCCATTATCGGATTTGATAACTTGTGGCCATCCCCAATGACAAAAAATGTTTTTCCATAAGGCTTCTGCTGTAGCGTTAGCCGTGATTGTTTTTGTAGGAATTGCTTCTACCCATTTTGAAAAAACATCAACTACCACTAGAAGATACCTGTATCCACCTTTAGCTGGGGGTAATGGACCTGCAAAGTCAATATGGATGGCATACCAAGGTCCATCCGCTGGAGTTACCCTTACTAACTGTGTTTTTTTTTTCAATTGAGCAGTAACCTGCAAACATATTAAGCATTCAGCATGCACTAAATCACAGATTTTCTTTAACTGTGGATGCCAGTACTTGTTCTTTACAATGGGCCATAACTTTTGTGTACCCAAATGTCCCAATACATGATGATTAAATTTCACTAACTGTCATGCCTGCTGGTACGGTATATAAGGAAGACTAGAACCGTCTTCAAAACATTTTGCATAATGTTGACCTGGACTTTCTCGTACAAGAGTACATTTTTTTAACTCTTCATGTAGTCCAAACTTAGTTTAGATCTGCAGCAAATCATGTTGCAAATTCTGAACTGAAAATGTCTGTATGGCATGTACTGCAGTGGTTTTATCTGGTACACTAGAAAGGTGTTCTGTAGGATACAATTGCATTCCTTCCTTTGCTGCCTTTTTGCCATCTGATTAGCATAGTTATTTAACTGAAAAGTTTAATTTGTAGCTTTCTGATGAGCCTTTACCTTTAAGATACTGTAGCAACCCACAAGGGACTGACTAAGAACCAAATTCCAAGTAGTCTGTAACGCTGAAGCATGCTTGAGTGGTTTGCCCATGTTATCAACGAACCCTCTCCTTGCCCATGTAAACATATGCAGCCGCAGAGAATTAACTACATATGCACTGGCTGAAAAAATATTGACAGGTGGAAAATGCTGTAACACATAAAGCACTGCTTCCAGTTCAGCTCACTGAGCAGACATGTGTCCCAGTAACTGAATCTGAGTCAGCTGTCCCATACAAGGGTTTTCTGGTACTACTGCAAATCCTGTCCAATATTGCCCATTGTCCCAAAATCGAGCACCATCAACAAAGACTGATGGCCTGTCTTCCTGAAAATCGGAAGACAGAATGGGCTTTCTGGATTTGAAATGTGCCTAATGCATTTCTGTCATTTTCCTTCATATCCCATGAAGTTAGATAAGTAATACTTATCTCTTGCTATTATTGTAACTTGCTTGGCACTAAATAATGCCAACCATTTTGCAAACACTGCTTGACTGACGTCATCAATCAGTTCATTTAGCTGAGTCTCATTTACCAAAGCCTGCATGGCATAATGCGGTTTCTGTACTATAATGTCTTTAGAGAAAGCTGTTAGGTATTCAGTTTGTCTTAAACCCCAGTAAATGGCCAAAAGTTGCTGAATACACGGGTGGTGTCCCCTCTCAACATGTGCCATCTTCCTACTGAAAAATGTAATGGGGCGTAAAGTCTTTTCCATTCTAGTGGCAGAGCCCTGAGGCCATTCCTGTAAAAGCACAACAGAATGTGTGTTGGGTCCAGCTGCTGCCTGTACACAAAGGGACGTGTTAGACTTGGACCTACTAATGCTGTAGCCTTGGCTAATGCTGCCTTTAAATCACAAAAGGCTGTATTTTCCTTTGGTCCCCACTGCCATGCTGGCATAATCCTCTATAAATTCCTGATTATAATTCATGATACCCATAAATTTGTTCAAGTCCGGAATGGTAACCAGTTTATCCATTTGCAAAATTCCCTGCACCCTCTCCGAACTAGGAGTATTCCCAGAAGGATGTAAAATAGTACCTAGAAATTTTACTTCGGATGACATGAATTGTACCTTTTCACTTTTAACCTTAAACCCTGCCTCCTGCAGTGTTTGAAGGACCTGTGTCACTTTAGCTAAATGCTGTTCTTTTGTTTCAGACTGTATTAGTATGTCATCAATGTAATGCAAAACAGAATCATCAGATTCTGAACCTGTCATTTGAAATTATTTTAAAAGTGTTGGTGTGAGAGATTGCCTTCTAGTGTATTCTAACAATACTGTCATTCTTAGGTGTTTAGTTTATTTGGATACTGCTTTTGCTGAATATAAGCCATAAAACATTGTGGAATAAAATTCCAGAAACAACATTCAAGTGCATCATTCCACAAAATGCTTACAATTTTAAGAACCCAAGCTTCAAATGTAATCATGTTATTAAAATACCCTTCTGCTCATCCCACTTAAGGAGAGTTTCTGTCATCCTAGACTGATGATAAACTTCAGCAGAAAAGCCTGCTGAGGCTATGATAGGACTTGTAACAGTAGTTTATAATGCTTTAGATTGATACTCCTCTAATAGGGCTTGTAATTTTAAAAGGTCTTGATTAGCTAAGTCTGTTGCTCTAGCATCTTGTGATTTCTTTGTCTCCAACTGAGCTCGTAATGTGTTTATTTTCTCCCTAGCAACAGTTATGTCATGCTGTGTGTCAGCCAGCTGCTTGTCATATTTTTCTTGAAAACGGACAATTTTACACATTAACCCTTCTATTATACCAATAGCTTTACTGCCCTGTTCAATAACAGTTTGTGTAAATGTCTTAATTTCAGTCTGTGAGACTTTTTCAAAAACTGCAAAAATTCTTTTGTACATTCACCGGTGTCGGCATGCAGTTTACCAGACGCATTCCTTTTATCACAGTAAGTCTGAAAATGACCCATGAGGTCAAGATCCTCCTGGTTGCTAACTTTAGCAATCCAATCTTTAAACTCTTGCAAATCAGACTGTAAAGTACAAACTTTGACATCTGCATCACCATCTAACAAATCTTTTGCAACATGATATATAGAAACAGGAACCATTGTCTGTGCTTCAGGTATTACTTTATCCTGGTTGTGTTCCAGGTTTTGTACAATACGTTTATGACAAGGTATGCAAAAAGCAGCATTTCAATCAATGCAAATAGCACATTGTTGTATGTTCTGTGGCACTTTAGCCTTATGTACATACCAGTCAAGGTACAGATCCATTTGCATAATGCTGGATTGTCATTTTTCCCTAATAAAGGCTTACAGGTGCTCACATGCTGATCAAACCATGTATTTAAATAATTCCACACATTTATATATGGTTCAGACAAATCAACAGTAAAAGACTGAGTGCACTTCTTGGCATTTTCACGAATTGCATTCATTAAAAGAAAAACAGAAGAAAATATTTACCACAAATGTTCAGGACAAGGTGGCCAGTCTTGACACGAAGATCATTTGTGGGCAGAGTCTCTGCTGTCTTTCACTAGATGCTGGTGATATGAAAATTTTGCCAGTAGTATTTTCACACCTCATGAGTCACCAACTGTCTGAAGAAAAATTACTGTACTGCCCTATACTGCTCTTCAGTGTTTGTCCTCCATTCAATGGACAAAGTTTAGGAAGAGAAGAATCTATTCTAAAAAGGTGTGCGCTGGAATGTCGCACTGTGAGAGGCACCTCTTCAGGTCACCCACCCCTGGTAGTTTGGACTGGACTGGTCTCGCCACTGTTAAAATGTTTTACTACACTATTCAGGTAGTCTGTACCTTTACTCAGTGAATACACTGAGACAGTTCTGCTGTTATGACATTAATTTACTGCACACGAGGTTTACATATAGCTTAACAATGAAAGGTATAGACATCAAAAAACATACTTCAGCTTAGAAGAATCAAAGTCACTGATAGAAAAGAGAGAGTCCCAATCTTTATAGTGTTTTTTTCTGCCCACATCCGCAGTTTTGAGAATTTGACAGAATAATAAGTCTTTCCTTTCAAGCTGGTCTGCTGACAGTTTGTTTTCCATATTTTAAACATTCTGTTCCTGAAGAATAACTCCTTTCGTCCTTGGCCTTTCTTTGCGTATCATGTTGTTGAGACGCAGCTGCATACAAGAGTTCATCTTGAACTACTTGTAGATAATAATTTTACAAAGCTGCATAGTTTATAAGAGAGAAAATATTTTACTTCTGAGTCTTAACAATGAATGCCAAGCTATATAATTTTGCCAGGTTAGGTAACTGAGTTTCAGCTGAATGTACTCTACACACCGAAATGCAGAACATTTATTTCACATTTTGACATTGACACCTGTTTGACATTTGTCTGAGTTTTTTCATAGCCATTGTATATGCTTCTGTCATTCCACACATCTTAATATTTTGAAGGCACAGTGGTGGCCTATAAGAGAGGTGTGTAGCATATGGGTTGTATATCTTTAAATATGATAAAGCCTACAAAGTGCTTCTTGAAAGTAATCTTGTACAATATTTCATGGTGGCAGAATTGGAGAAATATATTTGCCTCTCGATTTTTTGTTAATGAAATAAGAAAAAACTCTGACTGCATTAGTAGGAGTTTTGTTGCTGCTAGGCAATTAAAAAATTGAAGCTGTACGTAGAAAAAAATCATCTTATTCCTCATGGTAAGTGGTATGGCTTAGAAGCCTGAAAAAGCTCAGTATGATATGTTTCAGCATGTTGATGAGAAAGATGCTTTTCTTGAAATGGAGAATGATTCAATAGTTGCAGTTGAGACACAATGAATTATTAATAGCCATGCTACTTATTTCCCATTTACTCTTTGGAGAAGAGCATGCAACGTATTTCCCATTTACTCATTGGAGAAGAGCATGATACCAATTTCCCATTTACTCTTTGGAGATGAGCATGCATACTTTAGATTTGTAGCTAATCTGCCTACTAAATCACATCATTGTCACGCTCTCCAGACACTCAGCTGGCTAGACTTTCCTAATAGACTTTAATTTTCTTAACTGCTCATCATCCATTCTGTCCTGAACAAGCCCTCCTCCTGCCTCAACATCTCCTCACTTGTCTCCCTCTGTAACCCGATCCCGCAAAATCTCTGCCAATGTCTCTTACAGATTCATAAATCTAAAAAAATCTATTGGACAGAATCTCTATAGCTACTATCCTGCTCTTTCATGGATCAAGCTCCCCTTGATCCTCAGAAATAGTACCCATGACCATGAATTCAAGAAAACTCTCAAAAATGCCTTCAGAGCACCTGAACCTGTCACTATAATCATCCTACCTGAACCCACTCCTTTCTCCTTCACTACCCTCTCAATTCCTCCCTTCCCATCCTATTCCTGTCTTCCCTGTAACTCTCTTTTCTTAACCAACTTCCGTATTATGACATGACTGTTAGCTACTACTTTCGGTTTTCTTTCACTGCCAAGTTCTGGAACCCTGCTACTGGCTAACTAATTTTTGCATTTTTTTTAACTAAACTTTTTCACCTACTATAGGTTATGAAAGAAACTGCCTTGTTATTGTACAGCTTTCTACTAATGACAACCCTAATATGCTTTTTTTCTTGCCAGTTTTTAGTCATTACCTAATTCTGTAACTACCAGTTAGTGTAAATATCTCTTTCGCTGTTTTTCTCTTACTGGTACTATTATGGACAACTGCCTTAATGATATATGCACGCGCGCACACACACACACACACACACACACACACACACACACACACACACACACACACACACACAGTGGATATAAAAAGTGTACACACTCTGTTAAAATGCCAGGTTTTTGTGAGAGAAAATAATGAGACCACAGTAAATCATTTCAAAACTTTTCCCACCTTTAATGTGACCTATTGCCTGTGCAGTTCAATTGAAAAACAAACAAATCTGTTAAAATAAAAAACTTACAATATGCTGGTTGTATAAGTGTGCACACCCTTAAACTAATACTTTGTTGAAGCACCTTTTGATTTAATTACAACATTCAGTCTAATTGGGTACATACCTGCCATCAGTTAGAGACTGATTAACCCCAAATAAAGTTCAGCTGTCCTAGTAGGATTTTCTTGACATTTACTCAGTTGCCTGCTACAACAAAAATCATGGTTCGCCGAGTGCTTACCTTTCAACAGACAAACAACAACAAAACCCTTTGATGCTTTATATCAGTCAGGAGGAGGCTACATAAAATTTCCACAGCATTGGATATACCATGGAACACAGTCATCAAAAAGTGGAGAAAATATGGGACAACAGTGATGTTGTAAAGGTAAAATCCACAATAAAAAACAGGAAAACTGAAACAGGCAACTCAGTATCGACTGCTGAAAACCAGTTTAATGATAGTAACCAACAAACAAAAACAATAAAAAGTACTAAGCGCTTTCACCCGTACATGTTCTGGGCATCTTCAGAGTACTAAAGAATTCACATACTAACTTCTGTATATATAACAACTTGAATAAATGATAAATTAGAGAATTGATGTTAATACTTACATCACAACGCCTAATTAACAACTCATTCCATTAAAAACTTTTAGAAACTACTAAGGTGTCATCATACCAATACAAAATAACAATTAATTTATTATTAAAAACCTATATAAAATACCATCTTTGTAACTGTAAACATAGAAATCATTAAAATTTGTACATTTAATATTCCAAAACTTTTAAATGCTCCCTGTATACAATTTTAAAACTTTTTATTATTGAAATGTACACAGATATATAGCACAATATCCTATACCGAAATAAATAAATAAATAACTAATGAATTGATAAACTAAAGAATTTATAAAATGTATTATTAAATGTGAATTAATTGCTAAATATATATGTTACTGTATAATGTGTAAATGAACATTGTGTGTATTAATAAATGTCTATAGTAATAAAATATACAATTCATGAACTAAAAATTGTATATAATTAACTGTGCTATATTTAACTATGATTATTTTAGCCCAATTCAAATGAAATATGACCTATGTTTTAATATACTAGCTATAGATATATGCTCATTAATACCTGGTATAATACTGGCATTTAGTCTCAGCTGCCATAGACATTCTTTTGCCTCTAATATGGTCTTGTCGTCCCCTCCTTTACTATTATTAAATGTGATTCTATCTATCACAAAAAATAAGAATCTCTTAAAGTTTTGACATTTTTGACTGTGTGTATAGGGAATTAGTACTTTTTTCGTTTTTTGTATCTCTAATATGTTCGACTATCCATTCCCTTAACTTCCTAATGGTTTTTCCTACGTAGAATGCTTAACAGGACGAACAAGTGGCCAGATAGACCACCATTCTGGTGTTGTAGTTACAGTATCCGGGGCACCTAATTGTTTTGCCATAATTATTAATGGCAACATATGGTCCATCGTTAATGTACTTACAGGTTTTACATGTACCACATTTGCTCATCTTGGATATTTTATATATGTCATTATTAGTACCTGTCTCAAAAAGCTCTTTCAAATTCATACCTCTACTGTAGGTGACCTTAGGGCAACTACCTATAATGTCTGTTTCACTCTTGTTCATAAAGACACTAGTCCAGGTCTCTCGCATAATATTTACTATCTTGAATGATGTTTCATTGTAGGGTATTATGAAATTGTCCTTTCTGTTTTTGTGATTACTCTTAACTGTAGTGTTGTCTAATCCAAACTTAATTATAGGTTTGTATAAATAGATGTTAAGTTGTCTATCTCGCCTTCATTCTTGCTGGATGGGTTCGGAGCCGACCTCGGCTCCGACTCGGCCACTCTAAAAGCTCAAGAGTTGGTTCCACCGGCTCGAGGCTCCCCTTATATCCCACAATGCTAGTCGAGAGTTACCTCAGATCTCGTTTGCCGCTACAGCTATCAAGGTTGGTTTTCTACCGGTTCTTGGTAAGTGACTTTTTCTTGTGTAATTTAGTCTATTAAAACCCTTTTAATTTTAATATTTTTACTTATTTCCCTTAGTTTAGAGAAATTTTTATCCCCTTCTAAAAAATTCCCGTTTTTTTCCCTCAAGAACTTTAGGTTCTTCCCTTGGGCCTATTGGCCTTTTTTCTCTTCCCTAGGGTGTGTGTGTGTATTAATTTTATTTTAAAAACCTAGTTAGTGGTTTTATTATAATTTAAACTTGACAGGGTGTAATTAGTGTGTTTGTGTGTGTGTTTG
The DNA here is from genome assembly GCF_019279795.1 of Protopterus annectens. Taxonomy (NCBI): domain Eukaryota; kingdom Metazoa; phylum Chordata; order Ceratodontiformes; family Protopteridae; genus Protopterus; species Protopterus annectens. The sequence continues at coordinate 1,232,696,052 of NC_056729.1, read as the reverse complement.
ATTACACCTTTTAAAAATGTCTAAGGAAGCAAAGGTCTCCGGATTCAAGAAGTGTGATGCGTGCTGTCAGAAAATGTCTCTGACAGACGCTCACACTTCTTGTGTGTACTGTCTGGGACCTTTGCACCTGCAGGACTCCTGTGCTGTGTGCCATGGCTTCAGCCCCAGGGTCCTGCAGGAGAGAAAAAATAAATTGATCTTGAGGGGCTTACTCAAGCCAGAGGATTCCCTTTCTGTTTCTACTGGGAAGCCCTCTAAGGCATCTAGGTCTTCGGCTCCAACTGAGCCGAGACCTAAGGTTTCTAAACCTTGCCTACATCGGCTCCGCTGGAGCCGATGAGTCTCAGTCCACAGTTTCTGTGGTTCCTAGCTCCGCCGGAGCCGAGGTATTAGAGTTCCCGTGTCGGCTCCGACCAGACCTTCGGAGCCGACAACTAGGAAGAGGTCCAGGTCACCATCTCTTGGCTCCGTTCATTCGCCCAGGATCTCCCCTGCTGTCTGAACGGAGCCAAAGATCTCACTCCTCTAGGTCATCGAGGCTGTCGGATCATGACCTTCAGAGGGTAGTGAGTCGACTTCTTAAGTCCGAGGCACTGGCCCAGATGCTTCAGAGCCCGACTCATCAGTCGATGCCTGCCCCGTCCATCAATATATTCCTCCTTCGACTCTCTTGAGTTCGGAGCCGGGTCGCCGGAACCGAGACTGTGATAGCGCCGGAGCCGATACAATTGTCTTCGGCCGGCTCCGATTTCTTCCTTGGAAGAATCTCGCACGGACTTCCCTCGCCGGCTCGAGGGGTGAGTGGCATCGGACCCTTGTCAGACCCCCTCTCGGTGCTTCGGGCTGGTGAGTTCGGCTCCGACATCGCCTCGGAGCCATCACTGTCGGTGCCGAGGGGGTTCTTAGCTCGGAGCGGGACCTCTGGCTCTGCCTGACAGGGGTGCATTCGAGGTCATGCGGAGTGTGTTAGAGCCTGGCTCTACTCCACAGTCGGCTCCCACCTCCCTCTACAGTGCCTCAGGTTAAGTCGACTCACTCCCTCATCCCGGACCGCAGAGAGCCAGCTCCTCAGGAACCCCTGTGGGATTTCATCCTCTTCGAGGCCTCTCCTGATTTGGCAGAAGAGCCCCTCGGAAGAGGAAGTGTAAGAGGAAACACATTGACTCACCTGAGTCCATCACGCCAGACACAGATTTGGATGATTCTGAGGGTTCCCCTTCCCCTTCTGAAGATGTCTCATTTGCAGACATTCTGGAGATCCTGAAACAGAGGGCAAATTGGCCAGCCCTTAACCCTTCGGTGGACGAATCTGTGTATCTTGAGGCTGGCTCTCGCCCTTCCACCTCCTGGGTGTCCCCCTTGACCCCTCATGCAGGTGGTTGCTAAGAAGACATGGACGGCTCCTGATTCAGTGGACCCCACTCCCAGGAGACCCTCCAAGTTCATAACGCACCAGCAGACAAACCGTTCTTAACAAAAGGAGTTTCTGTGGATGCTATGGTGGTAGCTGCTGCCACTAAGAAGGCGCTAGCTGATCCTTCAGTACCTGTCCATCCACCTAACAAGGAATCTAGGTCCATGGACAGGTGGAAGCGGATGTTCTCCTCAGCGACACTTACCATGCGTCCGCCGAACTACCTGTGCCATTTTACTCGTCTTCAAAGGGACTTGATCAAGGAAGCGAGTGAAATGTTAGGACCCTACAGCTGCGGGTTTCAAGATAAGATGAACACGCAGCTGGCTACCCTTAACTCCATAACCAACTCCTCCATGCCTTCTTTCTTACGCTGCTGATGGAGCGAGCAGAGCCGCAGGGACAGGTGTGGCCTTACGTAGGCATGCCTGGATGCGGCTATGCAATTTTGGACCCCTTCAAGACGTCTTTCACTAACTCCCGCTTGATGGATCATCCTCTTTGGTCCTCAAGTGAAAGAAACCTTGACTAGGTGCGAAACTGATGGCAAGACCCTTTCTGCCGCCGGAGTCCGTTTTCTACTCCTTCTAGGCCTTACCCCAAAGGCCAGAAAGGTGGAAAGATGTGGTTCCGTAAACAATCTCAAGGGACTTCGCCTGACGCAGAGTCGCTTCCACCAGAGGCAGAGGCGGGAATAACAATGGTAGACATCGCCCTAGGGGCAGGGGTCCGCAGAACCAGGGCAATCGGGAAGCCTTCCTGACAAGCCCTTTCAGCATCCCTGAGGTGTTGCCCGACTGCCCATCTTCGGAGGCAGTCGGGAAGATTGTCACTGTACCCAGAAGCCTGGCTTTCCTGACTCAAGACAAATGGGTACAGTCCATCATTTCAAGGCTATTCTATCCCCTTTCTTCGCATTCCAAATCAGTCAAAAATCCCTTCCAGATGTTCCACCCGCTCAAAGGGATCTAGCGGTTTTGGAGATTTCAAAACTGCTTGCAAAAGAGCAATTCAGCCAGTTCCAGCAGACCAGCAAGGATCCGGAATCTACTCAAGGTTCTTTTTAGTTCCAAAGAAAACAGGGGACTGGAGACCAATTTTGGATCTCAGTGTCTTGAACAGATCAGTCAAGAAAACAAGATCTCGGATGGTCACGCTGCAATCCATCCTTCCCCTTTTGGGCAAAGGAAACTGGATGTGCTCTATAGACCTTCAGGATGCGTACTATCACATAAAAATGAGCAGACGCTCCAGAAGATTCCTCCGCTTCAGGCTGGGAACCAGTCATTTTCAGTTCAGGGCCCTGCCCTTTGGTCTCACCACTGCCCCGGGTGTTTACCAAATGCATGGCAGTGGTAGCTTCTCACCTGAGACGACAAGGATTCCAGGTGTTTCCATATTTGGACGACTGGCTCCTCACAGCTCCCACCAAGCATCTCCTTCTGATGGCCAGGGATTACACTTTTCGCATTTGTCAAAAGCTGGGTATTTCAATAAATTGCGAAAAGTCTGTTTTGTCGCCTTGTCGCACTATTACCTACATAGGCTAAATCTAGATACAGTAAACATGTCTGTAGACTAACACATCAGAGAATAACAGACATTCACAAACTGGTATCACTCCTTTTCAACAACAACAGAATCAAAGCCAGGTTAGTTCTGAAAGTGTTGGGAATTATGGCAGCCCATACCTCTGCTTCCATTAGCCAGATTCCACATGCGGATCCTTCAATGGATGCTCTTTTCTCAATGGTCATACCAGCAACTTCCAATGTCTCACACCATTATGATCACGCAAGCGTGCAAAAATCATCTCATGTGGTGGATGTCTTCCCCTCAGCTCTTGTTGGGAAGACCCTTTGTTCCTCCTCCTCCGGTTGCTACTCTGACAACGGATGCCTCCCTGATCGGGTGGGGGGGCATTATCAGGGCAGGACGGTCCAGGGCACATGGCAACCAAACGAATGCCACTTGCACATAAATGTTCTGGAGATGAGAGCAGTGCTTTTAGCGTTGCAAGCCCTTCAAGACTCTCTTCCCTTGGGAACGATTGCAATCCAAACAGACAATATGTCTGTAGTGTGGTACATCAACAAACAAGGCGGAACCAGGTCATACCCCTGTGTCGAGAAGCACTCAGACTGTGGCAATGGGCGATTTCTTCTCAGCGGTTTCTGATAGCAACGCACATCCCGGAAAGTCCAATCAAATTGCGGACAAGTTGAGCAGAGCTATACTCATGCCTCACGAGTGGTCTCTGAAAGACTCTGTAGTGAGAGAAATTTTTCTCAAGTGGGGTCAGCCTTGCTGCGATCTTTTGCTACTCCCCAAAACAGCAAGTGCAGAGAATATTTCACTCTATTCCCTTTACCAGGCCAACCCAGCAGAGACGCTCTAGTCCAAGTTTGGCCCGGGACTTCTGTATGCATTTCCTCCTTCCCACTAATCTCTCAAGTGATACAGAAAGCTATCGCTCAGAAGGCCTCATTGATCCTCATTGCTCCTTACTGGCCTCGACAAGTGTGGTTCCCCTT
>NC_056729.1:1232307104-1232389604 GCF_019279795.1 Protopterus annectens | reverse complement strand
TCCTCCAGGAGTCTCTCCGATGATGATGATGATGTGGATTGTTTGGTGCAGAGGCTAAGGACACTGGCACTCACCAGACTGTTGTCAGATCCAACCCAGAGGGCGTCGGAACTGACCCAAACCTTCCCTTTCACTATCAATTACTCCTCCAATCTCAGAGCCAGAATGTCCAGAGCTGATCATAGTGGAACCATCTGAGCCGAGACCTTATCCCAGGATCTTCAGGTCCGACTACTGCTGCGATGTCCTCAGTTCCTTCTGAACTCGAGGAGTCTAGGAGCCGACTCTCTCCTTTCAGGGGGCAGTTGTCAGATCCGAACTTGCCTCTTGGGGCTTCTTCGCAGGTGAGCTTGGTTTCTACAGCTGCATTGGAGCCAATTCCCTTGGTTCGAGGGATGTCCTCTATTACTTCGGAGCCAGGAGTTTCCACAGATCAGGGGTGGGGGGCATTCAAGGTGATGAGAAGAGTGCTGTCTCCACAGACCGGTCTACTCTCGGTCCAGACATTCTTCCTCCAAAGGCACCAGTGTCTGTCTCAGCACCACTGCATCCACAGAGACACTGAGACCCTAAGCCTCAGGATGCCCCATTGGGTGAACCCCTATCTTCCAAAACCTCTCCAGAATACCCTTCTGAAGAGGTCCTTCAGAAAACACTATGCAAGAGGAAGCATTTAGACTCCCCAGAGGAGTCTATTGTATCAGATACAGACTTTGATGAATTGGAAGGGTCCCCGCAGTCACCCTCTGAGGATGTCTCCTTCGCGAACATGCTGGAAATACTTGGAGAGGAGGCTGGAAAGCCCATCAACACTTCCAAGGAGGAGTCTGTATACCTGAAGGCTTTTGGGTCTCACCCTCCTGCCCCTTGGGTGTCTCTGCCTTTCGATGAACTGATGGACCTAGTTTATCGAAAGGCCTGGGAGTCTCAGAATTAGTGGAGCCTGTTTCTTGGAGGCCAAACAAATTCATCAGGTCTCCTACAGACAAAAATTTTCTAACAAAAGGAGTCCCAGTAGATGCTATTGTGGTGGCAGCGGCCACCACAAAGGAGCTTTCAAAGACATCCTGTTCTGTCCATCTGCCGAACAAGGAGTCTCGTAAGATGGACAGCTATGGAAAGCGCACCTTTTGTTCAGTGACTTTAGCACTTAGATCGGTGAATTATCTCGCCCCCTTTACCAGACTTTAGAGAGGTCTCCTGAAGGAGCTAGGAGATGCCCTTCAAGGTTCAGTAGCTGAAGGAATGTCAGAGAAGGTTTCCTCTCAGCTCTCTACCTTAAATTCAGTGGTTAACTCCTCCATGAGACTCATTTCTTATGCAGCAGATGGAGCGAGTAGGGCAGCGGATTCAGGAATTTCCCTAAGGAGACATTCCTGGATGTGCTTGTGTGACTTTATGGAGCCCTTTAAGTCTTCTTTTGTTAACGCCCCTTTCGATGGCTCATCCCTGTTCAGGCCAAAAGTCAAAGACACGCTAACCAGGTGTGAACAAGAAGGAAAAACTCTCTGCCATAGGAGTCCATTTTTTTCCTACCTTCTAGACCTTATCCAAAAGTTCAAAAGGGAGGAAAAATGTGGTTCTGACAATCCCAGAAAGCTTTCCAGGACACACATGGTGATTCTTCCCCCAGGGGTAGAGGGGGAAGCAGTAATGGAAGACGCCAGCCACATGGCAGAGGGGGTCGCAAAATCAGGGTGACAGGGAATCCTTCCTTGGTGTAATCCCTTTCAGCACTCCTAAAAGGAGGCCTGCCTGACCATCTATGGAAGCAGTCAGGGGTCGCTTATCTTTCTACCCAGAAGCCTGGCTAAAAATAGCAAAAGGCAAGTAGGTACAAAGCATCGTATCCAGAGGTTACTCCATAACCTTTTCTTTCCTGGGCCAAACATAAAATACATCCCGGATATTCCACCCAATCAAAGGGAACAGGTAACTCTAGAAATACAAAAGTTGATAGAAAAAAGTCATCCAGACAGTCCCCACAGACCAAATAAAACCCGGAACTTACTCAAGATTCTTTTTAGTTCCAAAGAAAATGGGGGACTGGAGACCCATCCTGGACCTCAGCAAATTAAACAAGTCAGTAAGAAAGTCAAAGTTCCAAATGCTAACACTGTAGTCGATGCTCCCTTTTCTGGGACAAGATCATAGGATGTGCTCTGTAGACTTTCAGGATGTGTACTACCACATAAAAATGGACAAGTGATCCAGGAGTCGTTTGTGCTTTTGGCTTGGAAACGGTCACTACCAGTTTTGAGCTCTGCCCTTTGGTCTCAATACAGGCCCCAGAGTGCTCACCAAGTGTATGGCAGTAGACACGGTTCACTTGAGATGCCTAGGATTCCGAGTGTTTCCATACCTAGACGACTGGCTTCTAACCGCCACCACTGAGCATCTACTAACAAAAGTGAGGGACACACCACCTTTCAGCTCTGCTGTCACCTAGGAATCACAATAAATTACAAAAAAATCTGCCTTGTTGCCATATCAGTGTATCATTTTTTTAGGAGCAGATCTAGATGCAACAAAAATGATGGCAGAACTTCTCCCCAAAATAGTTCAAGTCATACGAAATCAGGACATGAACCTACTTTCGAAGAAAAAAGTACAAGCAAAAACAGTCCTGAATGTCTTTGGGACCATGGCAGCAGCAATAAACTTGATTCATTAGCATGTCTGCATATGAGAATTCTGCAGTGGCTACTGTTCATTCAGTGGTCCATGCAGGAACTACCCTTGTTCCACCAAATTATGATAACAGAATCTTGCAAGAAAGACCTTCGTTGGTGGCTTCACTCCATTCATGTAACATTAGGTCGACCCTTTGTTCTTCCACAGCTTTGACAGCTTTGAGCCACAGTGATCATGGACGCTTCCCATATAGGGTGGGGGGGTTACCTGGGAAGGTCAGTCCAAGGCACTTGGCAGGAGCACAAGGCCCATTTACACATCAGTGCCCTTCAGATGAGAGCAGTGCTTTTAGCATTGCAAGCATTCCAAGATTCTCTGCTGCTAGGAGCTATTGCAGTACAGACCGACAACATGTCAGTTGTGTGGTACATAAATAAGCAAGGAGGAGCTAGGTCTTACCCCCTTTGTTGGGAGGCCCTGAGAGTATGGCAGTGGGTGACCTCCCAATGCTTTCTGATAGCAGTGCACATCCCAGAGAAATCCAATGTGATAGCAGACAAACTCAGCCGAGTGATTCTGATGCCTCACGAGTGGTCCCTAAAATAAGAAGTAGCAGAAAAGATTTTCTGCAAATGGGGCCAGCCTTGCTGTGACTTTTTTGTCACATCCATGAATGCCAAATGCAGCAGCTGCCTTCCCCTTATCCCCCTTTCGGGGGGGGGGGTCACCAAGGGATGCACTTGTACATGATTGGCCCTCAGGTCTCCTCTATGCCTTTACTCCCTTTCCAGTGACACCCAAAGTTCTTCAGAAAGCCAGTTCCTTGGGAAGGAATTTGATACTTGTTGCCGCATACTGGCGTTGTCAAATCTTGTTCCCCATACTTTGGCCTAATCTTCAGGAGGAGCCGTGGATTTTGGACAGAGTTCCAGACCTTCTGACTCATGCATCAGAGATGCTCCACCCCTCCCTGCAAACCCTCAAATTGACAGCTTGGCTGCTCTGATACCAAACGTAGCCAGGCTCCCTAGCCTTTCTCCATCAGTGAAGCTTATCCTGATCTAGTCTCATAAGGCTTCAACGAGAAAATTATAAATGAGCAAATGGAAAAGATTTTCTTCTTGAGCCTTGAGTAATTGCATTGACCCCTTCTTTTCTCCAATAGCTTCCATTCTCGAATTCTTAGCAAAGCTTTTTAATGAAGGCACAGCTGTAGCTGCTATTCGAGTTCAGTTAGCAGTGATATGTATTTCATCTAGGTGAATCAGGCCCGATTGTGATGTCCCACAGACTTTGCAAGACATTTCTTAAAGGCACTATTTTATTTAGACCACCCATTAAAGCCCCTCCAGCACCATGGGACCTGAATTTTGTCTTATCCTGTTTGATTCTTCCCCCATTTGAACCTGCATCATCCTGCTTTCTCAAGTATTTGTCTTGGAAGATGCTTTTGACAGCCATTACTTCTGCTAGAAGAGCTTCAGAGCTACAAGCATTGTCCATAAAGCCTCCTACATGCTTTTCCATAAAGACAGAGTATCCCTATGAACAAACCCATCCTTTCTACCCAAAGTATACTCAGAATCTAATTTGAACCAGTCCATAGAGCTACCACTTTTTTCCCCCAGCTATGGCAACAAGGCAGAATATATGCTACACCAACTAGACACACAAAGACAATTACATTTCTACTTACATAGGATAAAGGACTTCAGAAAGTCTGACCAATTATTCGTATAATTTTAAGACTCTTAAGAAAGGTGTTCCTTTGACTGAAGTCACACATTCCAAATGGCTGTCAGATTGCATTATCTTTACTTACCAATTTCGAAACAAAGAACTCTCCCATAAAGTAAAAGGTCATTCTACAAGAGCCATAGCAACCTCTTCTGCCTTTTGGGCGAGACTACCAATTAATACCATTTGTGCTGCAACAACATAGGCAAGGCCTCATACCTTTATCATTCATTAAAAAGTGGATTTGGCCTCCAAGAACAGGTTCTCTTTTGGGTCCACTGTTCTGAAGAATATTCTCCCTTGAGCCACCCAAGAAAGATGGTGCTAGGGAAGCTGTCCCAACCAGTTAAAAATGAAGATGAGATAAGACAACATCACATAAAGAAGTTATGTACACACCATAACGTTCCATGTCTGTTGTCCGTCTCACCTTCATTCCTACATCCCACCCTCCTTCCCCCACTCATTGGCTCCTGGAGGACCGAGCGGATACAATTGGCAGTTAATGTTCTCTGACCTTAATGATTTCTCTATAAGGTATTCTGTAGTTTACTTAGTAAATTTTTTGTATCAGCAAAAAGATCTGGGGAACTTTCCTAGAGCATGATGGGATGTGGTTTTCAGCCACGAGCTAGTAGAAGACCTCAAGCTTTTGTATATGGCTGTGTCGGAACCGAGGATCTGTTCCGAACCCAACCAGTTAAGAATGAAGGCGCGATGGACAACACACATTGAACGTTATGGTGAGTACATGACTTCTTTCTTTCCTATTGTTAGCCATCTTGGCACCTGTTTGGGTTGCGCACAGAGATAGTTCTTACTCATGACTAAATTTTAGCCAGAAGTTAGGTAATACATCTGGGCCTGTTTTTTTTTTTTTTCCATTTAGGAGCTTTTATTAATTTTGTTTCAATTTCTCTGGGTGTTAATTCATCCCATTTCATATCTTTTACATTTGAACAACAACTTAATTGTTTTACTTGTATCCATTCATTTTCTCTGTTATTTTCCACGGGATTCTTCATAGATATTTCTGAAAATGTGTCCGTTTGTCCTTCTTTTGGTGGTGCTTCTATTCCTTTTGCATCCTTTCCCAATTCTCTCTAAAACTTTTTTGAGTCATCAATAACTTTTATTTATTTATTTATTTATTTTACATTTGTTTACCGGGTAGTGTCTGACTGGGCCAAGAGCCTGTTTTCAGCAGAGACCCAGGGAGAAAAGGTTCAGAAATACATTACAAATGATTTAGAGAGACATGATGAAAAAGAAAGCTAGATTTAGAGAGACATGATGAAAAAGAAAGCTAGAAGCAAAGCATTAATTATAGTTAGCGTACATTTTAAGCATTATATAATACATATGATAAAAATAAAACTAAGCATTACTTACATAGTTAAAGATACACCCTAAGCAAATATAGAGTAATCAAACATTCAGGTATAATACTTAAAATAATTTTTTTGATGGTTTGAGGAGAATATTAGGGATAGTAATTTATTTTGTACTTCTGCCTGGGCTGATATGTTTAGTTTATTATTTGCAATAGTGTATGATAGATCCTGGTCTGTTCTGATACTGCACATTATTTTCATCAGATCCATCTTTCTGAATGTTTTTGTTGACCTTTTCCCTCTTTTTTACTCTTCTAACAGCGACACTGTTTCTGCACTGTGTTTTTGTGATAAGGCTATATGTGTTACTAATTTAGCTGCACAGTAATCTAGCCTGTTTACTTCTGTTATACTGCATTAATTTCTGCAAATAGTCTTGATTACTGTATTCATTTGTTTTATTAAATTTCTAAACTTTTGGGTCTTATTGACTTTATGTAGTCTATTTCTGTTATTGATCTTACTATGTCTATCCACCTCTATTAAGTCGAGCAATTCTTCCCTTAGATAATTTTCTTTTAAAATCAGGGTGCATTCTTTGTTCTTTGTTCCCTGCAGGCCAATTTTCCAGTGCAATATTCTCTTTAGCTTTGCCCTGTTATTCGTTGCTCTTTCATATGGGAGCTCACTAGTGGCCTTTCACTCCACAATGTTGACCGTGTCAGAATTGCCACAGTTTCCTGCTCCTTCCCTTGCAATGCAACTTCACCTGAACTTTTGTACTGGTTTTCCACCGAAGGCTGCAACGTATCTTCATATGGCAACTGATCAGATGCTTCCTGCTCTACTGGTTTCTCCTTAATTTTGGGGTTCACTATTCTATCCTGCTGTGATGTTATTAGAGTTGGATTTTCTACACTAAATCCTTCACTTCACAGGTAATCCTTAATTTCGGTTTCTATTTCTTTAACTTCTCCATTAATAATCCTCTTTTCTACTTTCCCTCTTTTTTTTCTTATTTTTTGTATTGTAGAATTTTCCATACCTGGATGTCTTTGCCTGTATTTCTCTTCAAATATCTTTGGTGCTGCTTTCTTGTATTGATTAGTTTTGTTTTCTTTTTTGCATAAATATTGCACTGTAGTAAATCTCTTTTTTCTTTCTCCATGTCCGTATTTCTTCATGTATGTCCTGCTTCTGATGATCTTTGTGTTTCACTGTTGCAGTCATTACATTTAGGTTATCTGCTTGCAGGTAACTCTCAGTCGGCCTGATTAACAAAGTCTTGGGTCCTGAGTCGGTTGCTGTTCCTTCTTCCATGTCGTCAGGTCATCCGGGGTATAAAACATGCAGCCGACGCCATTACATCAGTCTTTCTTGCCGTGCGGTGCCCGAATCAGAAGCAGTTCGCAAGTGCCGGTCAGCCGACTCCTGAAATTTTCGTTATCGAGTTTCAGAACTGAAGTCTTCAACTAAAGCTAAGTACCCCATTGGGGAAACTTTTTCTTGCTCCTTACCGATGTCAGTAAAAGTTAATAATTGCATTACTTGTGGAAAGAAAATACCTCATAAAGATTTTCATTCGTACTGTATTCCTTGCCTAGGCCCTGACCACAATGTACCTTGCTGTCGATTTTCTGTGTTATTTAATCAGCGCAGTATCCGTCGTAGGTATATTTTCGCCTCTAACTATTTCGGTTCTCGGTTTAATTATCTGGAAATATCGTCGGTTAGCCATCCGACTACTGGGATTTCGAAAAAACGCAAAGATAAAGACAGAGACAGGCTGACGAGGTCCAAAACTGCCGACAACGCTTCTCCTAAGCCAGTCGCCAGTTCGCCGGTACTTAGTGAGGTGCTTTCACAGCCCCTGATACCTGCTACTTCTGATTCGCAGGCCTCTACTGAGACCCATTCGGAGTCCAGTATGCCACGAGATGCTTCAACTATGGAACCCGCGGATGTCTCTGCCTTGGATGGATATGGAGCTGCTGTGCAGGTACTGGCTTCTGAGGGTGTATTCAGGCCTACAGACTTGCATATTAAACCGACACCTCCTCCTTCACTTAGGCCTAAATCTCGAACCATGTCTAAAAAAAAATGACACCCAGGCCACATGCTCAGGCCTCTATGCCTAAAAAACAAATAAGAATGGCTGAAGATTTAATAACTCTAATCAGGGGTAGCCAACCCCCCCCCCCTTCTAAGAGGCCTAGGACTGAAGTTGTTTATGAATCTTCTGACCAGGATTCTGTGTTTTTCTGATTCTTCTGATGATCTGAATTTGCCCTTATCTACTTATGAGGATTCTGATGCAGAGGAGTCCATTCCCTCTGCTTCCCCTCCAGAGGATTTTTCTTTTGGGGAAACCTTGCATACTCGGGAGCATTTCCACTAGGGAAGCCAGGATTTTTCTGATTCAAAAAAGAGGCTTAGGGATTTCTTACTCCTACCTCAGCATAGACCTTTAGCTATTCCTCCTGTACTAGACATTGTTGATGATGCTTTTTCGGATTCTAGTTTGGCCCCTGATTCCTTGCCTCCTGCTCCCAGAAAACCTGAAAGATACTACAGGGTCCATGAGTTACACAAGTTCCTTTTTAAAAATCCTATTGCGGATCCAGAGACTATTTCACAGGGGCCCAAGGGCATTAAGGCTTCTACTGCTAAAAATCCTACCCCTTCTGATAGAGACTCTAGGGCATTGGATAAATGGGGTAAGAAGGTTTACAATTCTGCAACCTTGGCCATTAGGGCTTTAAACTGCCAGCTTCATATGTTAAAGTATCAGCAACATGTTATTGGGTTGCTTAAACAGAAAATTATGTTGATTCCTGACTGTGTGGAAAATAAAGAATTACAGGATTTAATGCATTCTGCTGAACAAGTTGGAAAACATACTTTGCAATGTAGTTTTGATTCATTAGAGGCCTCTTGCACAGCTGCTGTTACTGGGTCTGTGCTCAGAAGACATGCTTGGCTAAAGGAGCAATCTTTGCCTGATCATGGTAAAGCTAAATTGTTGGATGCTTCCTTAAATCAGGACCGCCTGTTTGGCAACAAGGCTGAGGAAGTTCTTAAAAAGAAGGAAGATAAAGCTAAATGTATGCAAACGGTTAAAGATTTCTTACAAGTTCAGCCTCCTAGATTTAGTAGGCACTGGCCCTCTAAGAATTGGTCCTTTCCAGCCCCTTCCAGATCTTCTCAAGCCAAATCCAGACACACCAAAAGCCCCAGGTTTCAGTCCCAGGGGATAGACAGGACTAAGCAGTGGGGGACCTCCACTTCCAAATATGGGAGTATTAAGACTCTCCCTATGGTAAACTGTCTCAATGTCTTCCGTTTAAAAATTTTCAAGCACTTACCAACTGACTGCCCCTTTGAGGGGAAAGATTGCTGTTCATGCAAAGAACTGGGAACTCATTACCCAGGACAAATGGGTTTTAAATATAGTGTCCCAGGATACAGATTTCACTTCTATACATTGCCAGCACCAAGCGGGTGGCCGGACCTACCCCAAATCAGTGGGCAGAGGCCCAAAAACAAGTACTTTCTCTCTTAAGCATGGGGGCTATTCAACTGGTACCAGAAGAGGATAAGGGACAAGGTTTCAATTCGAGACTTTTCCTGGTACCCAGAAAAAACAGTTCATGGCATCCTATCCTGGACCTGTCTACTCTAAACACCTTTTTGGAAATTCCAAAATTCATGATGCTGACTCTTCACCAATTACTTCCTATGCCTGGCAAAGATGCCTGGTTGGCAACACTAGATTTAAAAGAAGCATACCTGTCCATCCCAATCAGGGAATTTTGCAGAAGATACCTACGCTTCAAAGCAAGCTACACGCACTATCAGTTCTCTGCACTGCCCTTTGGCTTATCTACTGCACCCAGGGTATTCACAAAGTGCCTAGCTCCAGTTATTGTATTTTGCAGGCAAAGAAATATTCAAATATACCCATACCTGGACGATTGTCTAATTCAGGTAGAAAGCCAGGGCATGCTTTTGAATCATCTGGCCTTTGTACAAAGGGTTCTAACTTGTCTGGGGTACACCATAAACGAAAAGAAATCACACCTGGTACCCTGTCAACACATTATATTCCTGGGATCAAACTTGAATATAACTTCCCAGATGGCTTACCTCACGCCAGAGAAACAAATTAATTTGACAACCTACTTCAAACAAGTGGCCACAAAAACCCTGCTATCTGCAAGACAAATACTGCAAGCCTTTGGGTTCATGGCCTCCTGCATTCTTCTAATTCCATATGCACGACTGCATATGAGGAAACCATTCTCAGGATCTAGAAGCAATGATTCCTATCATACCTTGCCTACGCCTAGAATTCCTTTGGTGGGCAGAGGCCTGCCACCAAAACAAGGGACTACCTTTCACACCACCCCCTGCCACCCAAACCCTAACAGATGCATCAGACTATGCATGGGGGGCTCACCTGGCCGGGAAGTGCATTCAGGGCAAATGGAACCCAAGTCAAATGCACCTGCATGTCAATCAAAAAGAAATGTTAGCTGTACAGAATGCTCTGACAGCCTTCAAGGACCACATTCTTCCAGGACAACTTATGGTAAATACGGACAACACCACTGTTATGTGGTACATAAGCAGGGGGGTACACATTCTTACCCTCTGCAAAATAGCCATGGCATTGTGGAACACAGCCTTTAGCTACCAAGTGCACCTACGAGCTCAATTCCTGCCAGAAAAATTAAATACGCTGGCAGACAGACTAAGCAGAAATCTCGTGGACCCACACGAGTGGAAACTAGAACCAAGGATTTTCAACATGTTGACAAGCAAATGGGGGAGCCCAGATATAGACCTGTTTGCCTCTCCCCAGAACTACCAATTGGACAAATTTTGCACAAGGACTCCCCACAAGCAAGTCTGGAAAGTGGATGCTCTGTCCTTCAGCTGGAAAAACCTATCAGTCTATGCCTTCCCCCCTCTGCTCTCCAAAGTACTACTAAAAATCAAACAGGACAAACCAACGATGATTTTGATTGCTCCAGACTGGCCGCGCCAACACTGGTACCCCCTCCTGCGCAGTGTGTCACGGTTATCCCCATGGCACCTGCCTCAGACTCCTTCCCTGTTGTCTCAGCAGGAGAACCAGATTCTGCACCCTCAGCTTCTAACACTGAACCTTGCAGCTTGGCTAATTACATAATCACTCCTCTACCATTCCTCAGTAAATCTATGATGGATATCATTTTAGAGGCAAGGAGGCCTAGTACTAGAAAATCTTATGCTGAAAAATGGAAAAGATTCTGTGCCTGGAACCAATCTCAAGGGATGAGCACAGCAGCACCCAATTTACCATAGATTTTGCAATACTTAACTGAGATGCTTCACAAGGGCCTGTTTTTTCCTCCTTTAATATCCACGCCTCAGCCATTTCAGCTCATTATGATACAGAACCTCCCCTTTTCTCTCATCCACTGCTCAAGCAGTCCCTCAGAGGGGCCAGAAATTTGAGACCACCCAGGAGAGCTCCAACCCCAGCCTGGAACCTTAACTTTGTTTTGGAGAAACTCACTTTACCTCCTTTCGAGCCAGCTGCTACTGCAGACTTAAAATTTCTTTCTTGGAAAACAGCTTTTCTTTTAGCAATCACTTCAGCTAGAAGGGTATCTGAATTACAGGCCCTTATGGCAGTGGAGCCTTTCATCATCTTTCATGCGGACAGTGTGTCCCTCAGAACCAATCCATCCTTCATGCCCAAGGTGATATCCAGTGTGGTAATCAGTCTATTCATTTGCCAACCTTCTTTCCTAATCCACAGAACAAACTGGAACGGATACTGCATTCCTTAGATGCGCACAGACAACTTAGATTCTACTTGGACAGGACTAAACCTCAAAGGAAATCTGAACAACTGCTGGTGGCATTTGCTGCAGGAGCAGAGGGGGGAAGGCTATTTCAAAGCAAACCATTTCTAAATGGATAGGCCAATGCATTCATTTCTGCTGTAAGCACCATGGAAAACCTATCCCCCAGGGGATCAGACCTCACTCCAACAGGGCTGCATCTACCTCTACAGCCTTTCTCAAAGGCGTCCCTACTAGGGACTTCCTAGAAGCTGCTACCTGGAGTTCTGTGCATACTTTCACTAAGCATTATCATTTGCCAATTTTCTCTAAATCCAGAGCTGACTTTGCCACTGCAGTCTTGCAGGGCCTTATAGCTGGTCCTAATGTTATCTGAATTCCTCCTCCCAACCATAGCTTTGTGAATCTACCAAAATGTAATGACTGTAGCAGTGAAACACAAAGAACATAGTACAGTTGTGTACACTTACCATAAATGTAGAAGTGCGAGTGTATTCACTGTTGCAGTCCTGGTTACCCTCCCTCCAGCCCCCTAACTTCTTTTGGCTATACCTCTACTTTCCTTTACTATGCTTAAAAGCCTTTTTGGTGTATTTGCTTTTTTGTTGGAGGTATATCATTATTTATTTTATACTAAACCAAACGAACAGAAATCTTCCAGTTGCTCTCCGGTCGATGTAGTAATCCGCAAACTGTCAAAAACACTGGAATGACAGCAATAGTATTCCAGTCTCAGAGAGCGTGATTACACTACCACAGAAACCTGTAGAACAGCCATGGACAGAACATACAATATCTGAAATATAGAAGAATTGTTCAAATAAACCTAAAGTTCTGCTTCTACAAAAAATCACGTGAGGAAAATTATAAGTAAGGTGTTTGAATGCCACTGACGTGTTTTCCGTTCTGAGGAAGTTGGTTTTTGATCAACCGACGAAAAGTGGTTTAATTTTAAGGTTAAGGAAATTAATAAAGTGTGGAATACTATTGCTGTCATTCGACAGTTTGCGGATTATTACATCGACCGGAGAGCAACTGGAAGGTTTCTGTTCGTTTGGTTTGGTTTAGTTTTCAATTTATTTGGTTTGTCGTGATTATTTTATTTTTATTTTGTTTTTATTTATTTTTTATTTTACATTTGATAACCGGGAAAGTCCGAATGGACACAGGTCCATTTTCAGCGGAGGCCCGGGGAGAAAAGCTCCACATATAAAACATAAACAGTAGTACATTCCCATACAATCATATTGGAACATATTTAACATTTTTACATAGGTGAAGTATAACAAATAACCTTCTGAATAACATTGTTTGGAAAAATAAGTAATTTAAAAACCTTGTTTGTTAAGAATGAAGTAGTTAATAGAAAAGTGGTGAAGGTTCTGCAGAATCATAGCAGTACTGAAAGGAAAGTGAGTTAATCTGGGGGGGTCAGAAGGGCACAGCCAATTGATAGAGTAGTTTCTTGAATAGTGAGACAGAGCTGGTTGACGTTATGTGCTCTGGGAGTGAGTTCCAAAATTTAGCTATTGTACAAGCAAAGAGAGCTTTGCTTGCTTCATTCTTGTGTTTGACGACAGTTATGAGATTTTGGTCTGTAGATCTTAAGGTGTGGGTGGTGGTGTAGGGCTGTATTAGCTCCTGTAGCGCTGGAGTTTTATCAGGTTGATAGTACAGTTTATGGGCTATGAAGAGTTGTGTAATTAGTAGTTGGGGCAACTCAAGCCAGTTGAGCTGTTTGAGAGAGAGAGAGAGACAGTGATGGGATGTATATGAAGCGCCAGTGGCAAACTTAGCAATCTTGTTATAGCAAGATGAAATGTTGTCTTGTTCACTTTGGCGAAGATTAGTCAGGATTGGGGAGGCGTACATTAGGGTGGATAACAGGTGAGTTCTTGCGACAGCGGCTTTGGTATGGCTGGTCAGGAATTGCCTGTTCCTATATTGTTTACTTTTTTGATTGTTTGTGCTATGTGTATGTCAAATTTGAGATTGTCAATTACTACTCCTAGGAGTTTGTTGTGTGTTGTTGGGGTGATAGTGGTGTTGTCCCTAGATTTTATGGTGAAGTCAACATTTGATGTAGAGGATCTACCAGGACTGAAGAGAATAAGTTTAGTTTTTTCGGGTTTAGTAGAAGTTTAATGCTAGAAAACCATGTTTCAGCCAAAGTAAAGTTACCCTGTGTTATTGTTTGAAGTTTGCTTAAGGTTGGGGCGGCACATATGATGGTGGTGTCGTCTGCATATTGCACTATAGAGGCAGAGGGAGAGGAAGCTGCTATCTGATTTGTATATAAAGAGAAAAGTAGAGGCCCAAGTATTGACCCTTGTGGAACTCCTATAGTTACAGGTAGAAGGGGGGATAGTTGGTCCTGCCAAAGCACTGCTTGTTGGCCAGATAGTTATTGAACCATGATATGGTGATGGAGTTTATTTTGAGGGTAAACAGAGTTTTGAGAAGTATGTTGTTGTTGACCATATCAAAGGCTTTAGATAAGTCTAAGAATACAGAAGATAGAAAAAGGCCTTTGTTTCTGTGAGAATTGACTATATTGGTATAAGACAGTAGGGCTGTTGTGGTACTATGGAAAGGCCGAAAACCGTGTTGGGATGTTGATATAAGGCTATTTTTAGGAGGTATTGCATTAGCTGGAAATGTACTACCATTTCTAAAATTTTTGATAAAGTTGATAAAATTGCAGTTGGACGGTAGTTGGTCAGTTCAAGGGAGTTGCCACCTTTGTGGAGTGGAATAATATGAGATATTTTCCACAGGTTAGGTACTTTACATTCAGATATGGATCTGTTTATGAGGATAGATACAGGTAGGATATGGTTTCAGCTGACAGTTGAAGGAAATCAGCTGTACTTTTATATTTAATTGCTCCCCATTAGGGGATCACCTGACATCTGGGGCAAGAAAAACTGATGTAATGGAGACGGCTGCATGTTTTATACCCGTGACGACCTGACGTCATGGAAGAAGGGACAGCAACTGATGCAGGACCCAAGACTTTGTTAATCAGGCCGACTGAGGGTTACCTGCAAGCAGATAACCCAAATGTAATGACTGCAACAGTGAATACACTCTAACATCTACATTTGTGGTAGGTGTACACAACTGTACTTTTGTCCTTACTTGGGAGACTTGTTCCATCATGCTGTGACATAGCCCTTGTTTAGACTTTCTACACTAAATCCTTCACTTTGCAGGTATTCCATAACTTCAGCTTCTATTTTTTCTAATTTCTGTTTTAATAATCTTCTGTTCTACATTCCCCCTTTGTGATTGTATTTTTTTTTTTGTATTGTGAAATTTTTCATATCTGGGTGCCTTTGCCTATATTTGTCTTCGAATATTTTTGGAGCTCCTTTTTTGTAATAATTAATTTGGCTTTTTCTTTTCCATAAATATCGCAGTGTCAGATCTCTCATTTTTTTCTCATGCCCATATTTCTTTTTTTTTTATACCTTTTAAAAAATCTCTAAATCTTGTTCTTTATATTTTCGCTCTTCCTCAGTTGCTTCTTTTTCCAAATGGCCCAAGGTTTTGTGGTGTTATATAATGTTTTTTCATGAATCTTTTATATGAATGAGCACAAAATTGCATTTAAAGCTTTTGACAGTTTTTCTTGTGCATGTATTTTTCTTTCCTGTAATTTTTCTCTTAATCTTTTTGTGCCTGTGTAATGATATGCTACTTATCACTGTAGCATAAACCATCTCATTAATTATGGCTACATCTTATCGATAAAGTTCTGCTAAGAATCATTCCATTTTTCCATCCATGTTCTGACATTAACTGCTTCTTGAACTAAATTTGTAGAATATTCTTGCATCTCTAAATGTGTGTGTGTGTGTGTGTGTATATATATATATATATATATATATATATATATGTTTCTGGCATATCCTTTTATCTGTAAATATGTTTTGTTCATTTTTTATTTGATCCTGTTCACCTGGGCTGTGCCTGCAAGTGGTCCATGGAGATCAGTGCACTACCCTGGTAAACAAAATAAATAAGTAAACATAAACTTCAGGCATTGTGTCCCAGGTCAAACGATCATTTTAGTTTCAATTACTCCCCTAATATTTCTGACAAAGTATTCTGTAGGGAATTTTTAAAATCTGCCATCTCATTGCATTCTCTCACTAAACATGTTCTTCTCGATTACCTCTGTTTTCCTTCAGACCTCCAGCAATTGATGTCTACCTGAAGAAAAATATC
The DNA here is from genome assembly GCF_019279795.1 of Protopterus annectens. Taxonomy (NCBI): domain Eukaryota; kingdom Metazoa; phylum Chordata; order Ceratodontiformes; family Protopteridae; genus Protopterus; species Protopterus annectens. Next base: position 1,232,373,811 of record NC_056729.1, on the reverse strand, counting down.
TTTTGAGGTCTGCATGGGGTGTAAAAGTGCCAGTACAAACACATCCATGCAAAAATCCTAAATCTTCTAGAATTTGTTGGATATGTGGGAGCCATGAAATGTCTCCCCACTGCTCCTTTTATAATGCCTTTCTGTTTTCTCTACCCAATCTTTTCTAAGCTCTTTTGATTGGTTCTTAAAGTTATTATGCAATACTTTATATGACCTACTAATTATCCTTTTTTTAGCAGCGTGTGTTCTAGACTCTGCGAAAAACTCAACCTGGGCTGGTATTTCACTTAGTTACGCCCCAGTCATTTTCTCTTTACCCATACTCTTATCTGTCCCTTGTAGGTAAGACAATAGCTTGCAGTAGATACTTCTGTTAGGACTTGTCCTAACCTACTCTGTTACCTTTCCATTCATAGCTTTGTTTCCAGGAACTTGGTTCTCTTCCTTTTCACCAGCAACTTCCAGTCCCGTCTTGCATATTTTCTATGCCCCTACATGCAGTTGGCCCTATTGGCCAAATGTCTTTTTCCTTTCCAGTTTTGGCTTAATTCTAGAATACGTAACACTACTTTATAGTATGATATTCTGTATGGTTGTTAATCTTTCTAAGAGCATGCATCCAAAATTCTGTTCTCCTCTTATTTCCTGATCCCTCCAAAAATCCTGCCCTCTCCTTATTTTTTGAACTCCCCCATTTCATCATCATGCCTTTCCACTTTGATTTGTAATCCTCTGCTTGTGCTAAGTATATGAGCCTTAACTATGTAGCTCTGAAGTATCACTTCAAATCAGGGAATCCTAAACCACCTTTTTCTATGGTAAGAAACTACTTTTTCCACTCTGGGCAGTGGGATAAATTGCCCTCTTCTCCAAAAAATAAATTCCATTAACACTTTATTGTCCACGGGTTCTTCACTGGTTGATAAAAATACACCTTATCTGTCAGTAAAACTAAAGGGCCTAGAAATTGTTTTACTGCTTGTGTGCTGCTATCCATGTCCATCCATAATCAAGAGATTCCACCTTCTCAGAGTTTGTATTATCTTCCCACATATCCTTAGTTGCCAGATAAGAATATTTTTTAATCCATACACCTAAGTAGTACTTGTGATGGCCCCATAGGTATGGGTACTGCGGAACAAATTCATGTGTGGGTACATAATTTACAGATGTATACGTTTGTTTTACGTTTATTTTCTGAGAAGATGTGAACGTTTCTTAAAATTTTCCACAATGGTGAAAAGTCGATTTCTGGATTTGACAAGTTTAAAATAATGTAATATATGAATAAAGCTAACTTTTTTTGAGTTCAGTACCAGTTATATCCTTGAATTTGTGAGTCCCTTACTTTCTTTTCCAATGGCTGTAACTGTAAAGCAAATTACACCCCTACCTGGTATTTCTGTTTAAGCACAGCTTGTCAGAGAGTTCTCTCATCATTGTTCTTGCTTCTCACCCTTCGTATATCCTTGTAATGCCTTTTTCATAAAATCTCAGCTGACTCTATGGTGTGCCTTCTGTGCATCAAGAACCACCAACAAGATCAGTTTTTTTCTTGCGCTGGTTCTCTGTGGATCATTATTGGTCTGCTTACAGTTGATAAGCACCAACATTCTTCTCATCCAGAACTTTTTTTAACTTTTAATTTTTTTCCAGATTTTTTTTCTTTGCTGACATTCAGAAAGTATATCTGCTGTCTAATAAATGAATTTCTCCCAACTGTAACTTTTTTTTTTTTTTTTTATAACTTTCTCCATTTTCACAGTTGGAGAGGTCTAGTGTGCTTCTTAGTCATCCATCATCTTGGAAAGCCAGGTTATTTTAATTACTCAAGTATCTACTGAGTAAGGCTGAGCTGCCTAGCCTTCTAATTCTGTTTTAATTTGTCTGTGTTTGCGTTTATTACTAAAGATTGAACAGAAACTGTTTGAAGCAAAAAGTGAAGACAAAAAAGTAGATGAAATGCTAATCACTAAAAAGTTAAACATAAATAAAGCTTTTTTGCAGGGTACCCACATGCCCCACACGTACTGCTACTTTTGTATATATACCATCTCTGAAGTTGCATGACAGTATGGAAAAGCCAAATTCCCCAACCCTGATGTAGTGCAATATCAAACAACTGAATGCTGACACTGTGTGATCAAACCATTGTTAAATTGCTGGTGCCATGGCTGAGTCCATTTGTTGAACCGATCATTCAAGTAAATGTAATGATATTTAATGTGTGTGTGCATGTATGGATTCCATTCAAGTGGTCAATTCCTTTTGTTTACAGGTGGTCTAAAAATTTATTTAATTTTCTAGTCACAGTTGATCTAAGTCTTCAGTACATTTTTCCAGTTATAACTCTGAGAATAAGGAAAGGTTATGATTTGTTGATCACTGGTATTAATTTTCTTTTTTGACATTTGGCTGTATTGGACGTGCTGGTGGTGCATTTCTAGTGTTTTTTTCTCTTTCTTCCATAGTTGTGCAAATATGAAGTTTTTTGATTTATGCTGCATTAGATTGTGTGTGTAGATCAGTTGTGTTAGATATTCTGTTTGTAGATCAAATGACACACACGTGTACATGCACAGATATATATGTCATACCTCCCAACTGTACTAAATTTCTCTGCATTTACCGGTTTTGAGGTGCAAATAATGGGGTGCCACGAGTTTCCATGTGGCCCCCCCTTAATTTCTGAATTTCCTGTCTCTTTTTTTTTTAATTTTTTTCGGCCTTTTTTTTTTTTTTTTTTTTTTTTGGCTGACGTCATCGCATGCAGAGGTGTGCACGATGATGTCAGCTTTGTAACTAGCCTTCCAGCCTGTCGGAATTCAGCTCTGGGCTGAGTGACAAGTCTGCGGTTAGTATGCAGTGCATACTTAGTATTACAAATGTTTTGCTGGACGACGGACGTGCACGTGCTTAATCTTATAGAATGGCTTACCAGGATTTTATTTCGCTACATGATGTTGGTCAGGATTGTGCTGCATTTCATTTTGCTGTCGAAATATATTTCAGAGGCTGTTGTGCATCAGAGTTGCTGGTAAGAAAGTGTCTAAAATAACACATTTTCCCATTGAAGATCTTCATTTTTAGGAACATTTGCACAGTTTGTTGGGCTTTTTAGGTTGGGCAATGGCGTACTCTAACATGTAGATCATGGTTTTGTGTGTGAACTAGATCTGATGAAGTTATAAGTGGTAAATCTTGCAAAATACAGTATACTGAGACCTACACCTTGGGGGATGCAAACTAGTTTTGTGTAGTTTACTCTTAAAACAGCATGTAGATTATAATGCTAGGACAGTAATTGTATTTTTGCACACAGACCTAGCTTGCTTATTTCTAAATAAGTTAGTAAATTAGTCTCTGCAGACTTACACAGGTGGTAAGACTGCAGTGTGAGTCTTTGTCTAGTGAGAGGTGTCATGCCAAACTGTGTGTGGATATATATTTGGCATGGTCTAGTGAAGGGTAGCAGTTACTGACAAATTTTATATGGTGTTGCTTCCTGGTCCTCTGGTTATGAAGTCCAGTGAAAAAAGGACGCACAAAAGCAAACAAAAGTGATTTGCGTAAGTACTGGGGAATGATACTTGTAGGGTGGCAGGCAATATTTTCTTAAGTTCTATACTTCACTTACCTGCTGTGCAAATTCTAGTCAAGCTGAAAGGCAGCATGTTTGTCAGAGTATTTTTAAAGCTGCTAAGGAGTTGTTTACTACAGGGATAGAAAAGTCATCATGAGACAGCATGACTATTGATTGATCTTCTTAGCCCAATGTTTGTGTTCCTGTTGCTCAGCCATAGATGCTACGTTTGTCTCAGCTTCAAAGTTCAGACAGAACAGAGTTAATTTAACCACATCAGATATGGTACAGCCTTACAATAAATTATGGAAAATGCCCAGGGTTGAGAAGGGCAGTATAATAGTAAAATACGTAAACTTGCATATTTGCTGTCCGGTTCTCAAAGTTCTGTAGTTTCTTTTTGCTTGTAATGTGCATCTGTCTGTTTTTGGGACCACTACACACCCTTACTTTGAGTGTGCCACATATCAACAGCCAGCCAACCACAAATTCTAATTGATCTGTAACTGAAAGTAGCACCTTGATGATAGTATTTTATTGCTAATTTAATAAATACAGTATACTTGTGGAAACCAGAAGTCTAGCACTTTAATAATTTTAGTATATATTTTGGCTCTTCTTGGTAGCTTGGCTAAAAATATCTCGAAAGTGGAATTTTTGCAGTTCTCCCTAACTGTTATCTGTGATTGACAGAGTCCATATCCATTGTCCTTGAATGTAATTGGTGAGCTTTTCTTTCACTGACATCTGAAAACTTTATTGGACATACGATCTTGCATGCACAGGGACTCATCCATTAAAAAGAAAAAAGGAGAAGTGATCATATTTTGTCTGTTCTTCAGTTAACATTTAAAAGTTGGTATCCCACAATTCCATTGGAGTGGGTGGGGTTACGTAATTATATATGCAAATTTTATGTCAATCACCGTACAGATTTGTACCTATTTTTAATGGGCCTTTGTCCAGATTTTTGATGTTTCCAGGTTGAGAGATATGATGTGTGTGTGTGTGTAAGTAAACACACACGGACACAATATAGATGCGCGTGCGCGCACACACACACACACACACACACACACACACACACACACACACACACACCTTAAATTAACCTAATGTGAATAAAGTCAACATGAAAATAGTTGACAGAAAATCTCCACAGTACACAGTATTGACTAAATCAGTAATATAGCAGTGAAGGATGTATGCCCTTTCCACAACGTAGTGCAGGCTAAACATTAGCATACTTACGGGGGGGTTCAGGGGAGGCTTGCCTCTCTGAAATAACCTTGGTTTTTCATGCATTTAATTTCTGTCAACCATTTTGATTTAGACCATTTCTTGTCAGCTATTTTCATGTCAACTTTATTCTCATTAGTTTACCTATGTGTGTGTGTGTGTGTGTGTGTGTATATATATATATATATATATATATATATATATATATATATATATATATACACACATACACACACACACACACACGTGTATTGTGTGTGTTCTGTGTCCAGGTATCTCTTGCACTCATACCTCTCAACCTGGAAACATCAAAAATCTGGACAAGGACCATGAAAAGTAGGTACAAATCTGTACACTGATTAACATCTAATTTACATACATAATTACATAACCCCACCCACTCCAATGAAATTGTGGGATACCAACTTTCGAACACAAACTGACGAACAGACAACCAAAATATGGCACCAGAGTCCCCCTGCAGCCATTCCAATGTCCCGTTATCTGGCTATTTCGCCCCATAAACACTAGTGTGTGCATACTGCCTTACTTCTACAATGATTATTTGGATTTTATTTTTATATTTTGAGGCACATCAATGCACAAACACTAACAGACATCTGATAAACAAAGCAATACTGTCTCACAATGAAAACAGACTTTGCATTAAAACTTCTCTGCCCTTGAAACTCACATTCATTGAAACAGCATTGAAACCTGCACCACATCCAAAGAAAATGCATCTGGCCAGTGGTGGATAAAGATTACCGTTGGGCTGTTTTCAAATTATTGGCCCCTTGTACACAAAACAAGAAACATACACATGTTCTTTTCTTTGATACACCTGACTTTATTAAGTTATATTCCTTGTATAAAACAGCACACTTGTTAGACAGACCACATTTTAAATGTATTGTCTGAATGAACATTTTTCCAGTAGGCTGTACTGTAGGCAATGAAAGAAAATGCATGAACCAATAATTACAAAACTGCCCAATTCAGAACATTTCTATAATAAAAGTCTACTTCCACACCCAAACTATAAACAAAATGACATCAGTGTAAGCCACAGGCATCTTGCACAGCTTCTCGCACTTATTTTCAATTTTAGTTTTTTTTTTTGGGGGGGCAAAAGGTCAAAAACCAGGGACACATTTTAAACATTGCTTGTATGATTCTGGACAGTTGCTAGAATGCATGATGATAACACATTTTATGTTACTGGCAAGTCTTGAACCCAGAACACTATACACTACAGTTAGTGCAACATACCACTATGCTAAATCAGCAGTTTAAACAATAGGAAGACTGAGCCAATAATGGGGGAATAGTAAATACAACTGACTAAGTTCTCACTCACCACAAAACCTGGACAAACAACAAAGCCAGTAATGGGGGAATAGAAATTCTGTTGTCACCATAGCTCTCAACTCTTAGCACAAAAAAAATGTGGCAAAGCTGAGAAATGGTGGTGGCTAGGGACTTTAGGCTCTTTTTACCAATTGTACAGGGTTTGAGCCTAAGTACCTCTAGCCACCAGGTGTATTACACTGGGGCATTTTCACACAGGCACACACACACATGCACGCACACACACCTCCAAGACTGCCATGCCATTGAGAAAAGGGAATATTCTAAGAAATGGTAATCTTGGACTTCCTGTATATAAATCTGCATTTTCATTCATAAAGCCTTCACATTCCATGTCTGAGCATTTCAAATATTTATCACATTTTACTAGGTTGGTTGTAACACAGTGGCACAGAGCTAACTCAGGCTCAGTTATCCTAAATGTAGTTTTTATCACACTTGACAGGAACTACATTATATAAAGCATACCTTTCAGCTTTCACATTACTGACAGTAGCACTTTCAGTGTTTGTGGCATAGAACATAGCAGGTTGCCCATTACCACTACTTATAACAAATTAAAACATTACTTCCTGCTTTTTTGTATCACAAATGTTATATGTCGTACTACATCATTAGCCTTAGAAGCAGACAAATCAGTTTTAAATAATGTAACATGAACTAATGAGAGTTCTACTAAAGTTACTGACTAAAGATTAGACTTCTTGTGATCAAGGTGCATTTCCCATTTTCTTACTACTAGGTAAAGCTCTTTTATACCTCTTTACTTCAAAACATTCCAACATTTTTTGCTTTACTGTTGATATCTAATACAGATTTTAAAAGTATATTTTAAATCATGCACCTGAAATGCATCTCAGAGTTTACTAGGCTTTCCACATTAAAGCTCCAGTTATAAAATATTGGTTGCACTTCGGGAGTTATATCAGCCCTAACCACACTTCGCAGACAGCAAAATACTAGTTTTGGCAGCTCCACTGCCTGAGCTGGTGGCAGTTCAAGTGATTGTAAAAGATCCCACACCACTTATCTAAAAAATAATAAGTCAACTTCCCCATGTTCTCTGACTAAATCTCCCTAGTTAGTATGAGGACCATCTCAGGTCAATCCTGAAAAAGAGGTTGTTGCCCTAGTGGGACTAACCTAGCTCACAAAATTATAACATAAATAAAGAATATATTCTGTAACAAAATGTCCCAAGGTTTATAAGCAACGGGTAGGCAAAGCACAGTTGTAAAATAAATTAAAATCACTATATAAATCAAATAAAATGAAATATTTTATTCGGTAAGCACTTTCAAAACTTCTTCATCAGACCGTAAAAACAGAATAATGAGCAAACAACCATTTATATACTGATCAGGTGATACCATATGAATTAAACAATTAACTTTTAAAATCGTATCACTTCTAAAACGCTGCAGTATTGTATAGTGAATAACGTTCGTTTATTTTTGCAGGCATATATATGCAAAAATGCCTGCTCATAATATATCTTCACCTACTGAAGCTTTTAGATAGGCATATTATTTAAAACCTTAATTTCTCAGGCATTAAAACTGGCGTATAAAATGCAAGAATTGTAATGCCTATTTACAATCATTCTGCATAACAATGCAACATTCTAACAAAACCATTTTATACTGCAGAACTATTGCAAATATAAATTATTAAGAGATTCACGTTAAGTACTGTATAGATACATGCACAAAAATGTGTGATATGTAAGAAGCGTTACCTATCGAGTATTATACTGAAAGTATAATTCCACCTTTCGGAAATAAAACTATCAGTATATCCTCTTAAAAAACTGCTGGAAATCTAAAACATGTAAACTATAAATTCTAGTGTGGTTTAAGTCTATATCAAGCTCTCAAGTAGAATAGGAAATGATATGATATCGGGAACATTCGTGTTTCTTAATATATAAAAACTATATCATTTGATACTAGTCCGCTCTCCAGCATGGTCTAAGCAATACTTCACTATGGGTATAGAAATATGAACAGTACGATGGCCATTCACTTATGGCCTGGAAACATCCTATAACTATAAAAATCAAAAACAGAGTAAGCATATCATAGCTTTAGAATCACTGGTATCGTACTCAAAACCATATACTTTAGCCCAATATTATGAATAGATTTTGTATACACTAACTATTATTCAGTAAATAACTCGCATATTAATAACAATTGGGACTGGAGGGCTACATTAAATTCTACAAACTAAAAAATATATAAAAAATTATCTCTCTGATATCATTCCCTTGCAAAATTTTGGACAACTCATAACCCATACATTAAATATTAAGTATAGACATAATAAACTGCGCCATGCATCAAAACTTCTGAAAACATTTTCTAATTTATTTTAGGACTTACCTAAGTCCAGCACGAATGGCAGCAAAGCCACAAAGCAGCTCGGGCAAGCAACAGACATTTGGCAGCATAGTCCCAGCAAGTCCCTTCCTCTCTCAGGCAGCAGCAGATTAAAAATGAATGGGAGGAAAGCAGCTTGATTTAAGTCCCTCTCACTAGCGTTTCTGTTCAAAATGGCGGCAAAGCAGCTTTTCAAATTCTCGGCAGCAGCAACTGCTCGCAGCCAGCCGGAAATTATGACGTGAGCTCAAGGAGCTCAATTCCGACTGGCTGGTAGTGCTGACGGAACTGGCGTCATCACGCACGTGATGACGTCAGCTCTGACAGCACGAAAAATTAAAAAAACAAAAGCAAAGAAATCGGAAATGAAAGGGTGCCACTCGGGAATCGTGGCACCCCTTCATTTGGACCCCAAAACTTGGTAAAAAACGAGTAATTCGGGACGGTTGGGAGGTCTGCTTGCACTGCATATGTGTGGACTCTCTTGGGTGATAAATGAAATATCTTGTATTGTGTCATGGACTGTTTCCTGTTCTGCCTTTTTTTAGACTCAAACAAATTTACATACTTTATATTACAACTCAAAATAATCATATAGACAGAATAAAACAATGAATGCTGTTGCAGAGTAAGTAACAGCAGGAACAATGTTACATATAAATACTTTGAATGCTATTAATACAGAGTAAAAGTCAATACATATAGTGGGAAGAAAACAGAGTCATGAAAAATGAAGTGTTTGTACAAGTATGAATCAGTTGGCCAAGGTGTGTGGTTTGTTATACTGCACTGCTATGTCAATGTGTTGGAAATTGAATATAAGCACCACATGTGGGAAATAGAACTCTCACTTTTTGATCTTCCAGCGTTGAATGCCAGAGTATTAACTGTTTTTTAAGACTTTTTTTATTAATTTAACATATTTGCAATATATGCACAGAAGGGAAGAAATTCAGCATCACATATTGTTATACAATGATAGGAGTACATTGAATCATCAAGGTAATCTTATACAATTAACACATTGAGTCTTGCTATTTCAGTAGCAACATTTCAGAGGTATCCCAACCATTAAAAGCCTTAGTATGATTTATAGATCTTGTTCTGATCACTTTTTTTTCAGTTGTACATAGTATTGTTGTTAAATTTAAAAATTCAGTACTTAAGTATTATCGCAACCACACACGGTTAGCATTCGAGGCATTCTCTGCAACATTGTGTGTGAAAATACCTAAACCATACTCTCTCAGCCAGCCTGCAGAAGCCCTGAGGCAATCGATTATGCAGACCATCCCTCAGGAACCAGTTGGGAGTATCTTCCATCTTCTTCCAGGCTAAAAAACACATTGGATCCCTGAAAAACTAAGCAAATTATTGATGTAAATTAATTATCATTCTCAGTGACTGTATGATACTGCTGACAACATCATTCTCAACGATGTTATTGAAGTAACTCATGTCCTGAAAAGCGGTTGTTCATTTATCTGGTTGTAGCCAACAGTTTCCCCCAGTACAGGCAACGGCACAAAACTATCTTTGGATACAAGCTAATAGTCAAATATTTGCATAACCCTCTAGCTTCCTTCTCCAAAATGTGTAACACTACCTTTTGCAATTTTACAGATAGCTTTCACATAGCTGTCACCCAATCAGGGATAAATTTACATTACATTTGTTGACCGGTATAGTTTTAATGGGTATGCTTATTAAAACTACTTGCAGTTTTCTACTTGCATGCTTATTAAAACCACTTGCAATTTTCTACTTGCTGTTTTGCTTTTATGTTGTGCCCTTCTTTTTTATAGCTGATATGCCATTTTGAAAAGGTTTACAGTATATTGGCCTTTCCTTGTTTGATTGCTGTGTTTTTACTGTACTCAGGCGGGAAAGTAATGCTTATGAAAACCACTTGCACTTTTCATTGTTTCATTGACGTGTTTTCTACTGTACACACGCAGGAGGGGTATGCTTATTAAAACCACTTACAGTATTCTACTTGCCGTTTTCTTTTTCTGAAAGATGAGTGGGGTGAAAACTAGTAACATATTATGACAACCACTTACTGTCCGCATTCACAGCATTCTTGGCAGCACATTATTTAACTGACAATTGAATGTTGCCGAGAATGCCTTGAATGCTAACAGTGTGGTTGCTATAATACATAAGTACCAAAAATTCTCTGAATATAGGAACAGAGTTTGATTTCCATTTTTTTTGTAATAACTGTTCTAGCAACTGCCAAGAGAGCCCAAAGCATTTTTTTCTTTGGCTTTACAGACACAGGAAGTGGAGTGTTCATTAATATTACTGATCTAGGTAAAGAATAATTATCAGACCATAACCCCTTAAAAACATACTCATCTGTTCCCAGTATACATTTAATTTTTTCACAGTCCATAAATGTGTGTGCAGTCGGCCTTAACATCTTTACTACATCTCCAACAAACTGAAGAAGTCATTTTACTAAACTTAGAGATTTTATCGGGAGTAACAAATATTCTACATATGTATTTCCACATAAAAAGTTTGCATTATGTACTTTTGAAGTTTGACTGATTTAATAGCAGTGTTTATTCTTACTGTCTGTTGAGTCAGTCAATCCGCTACTAACTAAAAAGTTCCAAAATTTTGCATTGAAATTATTTATAGTTAACTAGAGCTTTGACAAGCTTCCTTTGTATGTCAGTCTACCTTTGATAGCAGCATCAATATAGTTATATAATGAGAGAATAGTGTGCTATTCCTCACTCGTTATCCATGGTTTCATTTAGTTTCTTACTGATGGATCACATTAACTGGTTAGTAGATTCATCCAACTTGTATTCTTTCATTAAATATTGTGGGGACTTGGCTTTTTTCAAAGCAATCAGACCATAATACTAATCCATTCCTCAATAGTAAATTCATTTTAACATTGTTCTGTGTTTCTTAAATGTAGAGATATGTGCAGTGGGAAAGCACAAAAAATTATATTTTAATATTAATGGGGTTTTAAAAATATATTAACTGTTTAAATAATTGATTTCATATATGCAGAGTCTAAAGACTGAGATGAATTTCCTTCTGAGGTAAATTTTGTTAAACATATGAAAGGATTATTACACATTTCTAATTTATTATCTTTAATAAACTTGTAAGAGTTTAGTATAATCTGATCCTGGATGGTTTTCCATTGACTAGTGAAGTTGAGTCTATCCAGAGTATAACAGAGTTAAAATTTGCAGCAACAACAATGGCAATGTATGTAGAATTCTGTATTGTAGTCTTGAATCATGTTTAACCTGCTACTTATTTTTTTTTTTATGTATAACGTAACTGTGTTTTGTCTCTATGTGGAGCTTTTCTCCCCGGGCCTCTGCTGAAAATGGAAATATATCCAGTCAGACCAGCCCGGTAAACAAATGTAAAATAAAATAAAATAAAAAATAAAATAAGATTCTATATCTAGGTAGCTAATATCACTATAATCCCGTAATCTTATATCATTTCTGTAAGCATTTCCCAGCTGTTTAGGATACCATAAGAATGAAGTTTGTTTTTTTACAATTTTCTTTAAAAGTTTTTTGTCAGGTATTAAAACTATTTAATGTAATATAAATATAAATATATATATATATATATATATGTGTAAATGTATATATATATATATATATATATATATGTATGTATATATATATATATATATATATATATATATATATATATATAATCTTGGGTAATATAATCATTTTAATAAGTACTAACCTAGCCTCAAATGTAAAGAAACTTTCCATTTTTTAATAAGTAGCAGCACTTCTTCAGTTACCTTTTCAAAGTTATTATTAATAATCGCATGTCTTGATAAATTTTTATTCTTAAATATTTTTAATTTCCTTTCCAATTACATTTGTGTTTATCCTTAAACTTACTATGTAGTAATTCATTTAACAATAAAGTTTCAGTTTTATTTATGAAATTTCAGCAGGGATACTTCTTGAAACTTTTCAATTTCCTCATCTGTTTCTTCAGTCAAATAATTTAAATCTCCTATAGTTAGTAAAATATGCTTTGTAACTGTTGGCTAAGGGTTCAATAACTAATCCAAATAGTAAAGGAGATAAGGACGCCTTTGTTTTGTGCCTTATTTAAAGTGAATCCTTGAGAAATGTAAGATCCAATTTTAACATATGCTTTGAAGTCTCTGTACAGTTTTTTAAATATTCCAATAAACTATTCTGGAAATGCAGACACTTCTAAAGTTTTGAACAGGTAATACCGATCTACAGAATCAAAAGCCGTCTCGGTACCTAAGCTGATTACGGCCAATTTCTTTTTTTGCTTTTGTTTGATCTACGATAGTTGCTATCCTTTTTATACTATTATATGTTAATCTGTTGATTACTGACCAACACAAGACCAAAAGTGTTCCCAGGACAAAACCACGATCCAATGTAGTACACAATAACTCCTTTTATTGTAACACAGTAAAATGGTTGAGCGCTTTCATCTACCCAACGTAGATTTCATCAGAACACTTATACATTCGAAATCTGCCAATTATATACTTTTAAATACCCGCCTTTTACACCACCTGATCAATTAACTATTATTAAATTTTAAAGACATAAAACAACAGTACATAAAATCAGTATAATCATGACACCACTAATTAATATAATTATAATTAAAACTGTCCCTTATTTCAGAACACAATCTTGTCTATCTAAGGGTATATTTATGTGTATATAATACATAGAACCAAGAATAAAGAATAAAAACCCAAACCATACCATTACATGTTGACAGTGTATAATATAAGTTAGTACTAAAATGACATAAAATATTTCATTGTATTGTATATATGAATATATAAATAAATAGCCTATAAATTACTTAAAAAAATATTTATATAAATGGATGAATATCTAAAAAATGAATGCACTTCTGATAGAGGTTTAATTTCTAATAAGGGGTTTGGTAGGAACATATTCATTTATACCAGGGGGACTGGCTGCATTAAGTCTAATTTGCCATTTAATTTCTTTTTCTCCCAGTATAGCTTTGATGTTACCTCCCCTTGGGTTAATGTTAACCATTTCCAATATAGCAAATCTGAAGGAATCACAGCCTACACTACTGGCTAAATGTCTGTAAAGGGCATTGTTGATATCTTTCTTCTTTATACAATATAGACGGTCATAAATTCTATTACATAATCTTCTGTCAGTTTTTCCAACATAAAAACTAGGACAGGAAGTGCACTTCCCTAAATACACAACATGTTGGGACTGACAATTTCCTTTGCAAAAAAATATCCTACTTTTTATATTGTTATCTAAACTAATGCTCTCCGTCTGCAGTATAAAAGAACATTGATGACAATGTCCACATTTCCTAGTCCCTTTCATGTCATTCTTCACAGCATGATTCCTATAGTTGGACCTAACATCAATCATTCTTTTAAAATTCATCCCTGTTTTGTAGACGTAGGTGGGTCTCTCACCTAATTTCTCACATATTCCTTCGTCACTTGTAAGTATATTCCAATTACTGTCTATAATCTTTCTAACTTCCCCTACATGTTGTCCATATTGTAAAATACATGCCCTTTGATATTGTTCCCCTGTTTTGTTACATCTGTTTACATTGGGTGAGGAAAACCCTTTAGGACTGGTGGGTATTTATTGCCCCATTCTCTTATGACATATTCAGTCACGTCCTTTGTCATATATTCAGGGTAACCTCTTTGTCTGAATAGATTACCAGTGAATGCCATCTCAATGATCATATCTTCCCTAATAGATGTCATCCTGGCCGCCCTTATACACTGTCCTTTTATTATACTATGTTTCTGTGTATAGGGATGGTTACTAGAGAATTCTAGATAGGCATTACAAAATGTGTCTTTTCTAAAGATCTTGGACTGAAAGGTGTTTCCGTCAGTAAATATGTAGGTATCAAGATAATTAATCCCTGTCCTACTGATATTGTAGGTAAATTGTAGATATGGGGTACTGTCATTGATATAATCAATGAATTGGAATAGATTCTCCTCTTCCCCCTTCCAAAGTATAAACAAATCATTCAGATACCTTACATAACATATATGTTCTTTCCAGGGTGAGTCCAAAAATTCCTCCTCCCAGTCCAATAATACTAAATTGGCATATATGGGGGCACATGCCGCCCCCATAGCTACGCCTGCTATTTGTTTGTAGTACTCTCCCTCAAAATATATGAAATTGTTATCGAGTACTATGTTTATAAATTCTGATAATAGGTCTATCTTCTCCCAGTCTAATTCACTATGCTTATTCAGACTATTGATAAATCTGGTCACCCCTTCAACTTTTGGTATACAAGAAAACAAATCTTTTACATCGATAGTGACAAATAATAAGTTAGGATCCCATATTTCTTGTTTGAACTTCCCAAGAAACTCCCAGGAATCTCTGATAATGTGTGATATCTTGGAATAAATATGTTTTAACCATTGATCTATAACTTTACCGAAGGGAAAAGCTTTACTTCGACTTCCAGAAATAATAGGTCTGAAAGGAGGGTCCCTGATGTTTTTGTGTAATTTAGGGATACCTACTATGGTTGCTAAGGTAGTGTACTCAACTTTCAAAAAAATGTACAAATCTTGATTAATTCTATCATCCAATAAAAATTCAAAATATCAAATATTTTAACTATATAGTTGTCCATATCATATAACACTACTCCACCCCCCTTGTCTGCAGTCATGATTCTGATTTTATGGGTGTTAAATGAATCTAACAGTTTATCAACAACTGTACTCCACTGACTGGGACCTCCTGATTTTTTTAGGGTATTGTGAAGTTCATAAATTTTCTTACTCGCCACCTTCTCAAAGGTTATTAAGGTGTTGTGCATGGGTGGAGTAAAATTACTTCTTTTCCTTAAACTATCTACATTATTTTTGTTTTGTATACTATTCTGAAAAAATATACCCAAATTTAGCTTTCTTAAGAATAGCTTGACCTCTACCAAGGTATCCACCAAATCAAAACACTTCCTAGGAATGAATTTCATACCTTTTGAAAATATTTCAAAATGTTCAGTACTCACTGGATATTGAGTGTAGTTATATATTTTAAAATCTCCTAAACTGTGTAATACCCCATCTGTAACCGTAATATCCATAGGTGGACTAGTAGGTGTCCTACGTGAACTAGTAGGTGTTATAAGTTCTTGTAGGAATTCCATTTTCCTCTTTCCCCTTGTCTCCACCGATGCGCTTGCCATCTGCGGTTCCCCCTCCCATTTTGTTCCTCTACTAAAAAATCTTCCCCTTGTTCACCCTCTTGGAAAAAATCATCCCTGGCATAGTTCACATTTTTATCTCTATTAGTCCTATTAACTCTTGTATGCCATTTATATGCTGTTTGATTTTCATACTGTTTTGTGTCCCTTAAAAACTTTTTGCATTTCCTATCAAAGAATTTTTTACAACTACTTTCGGCATAATGAAATTGCTTTGCATGTAGTTTTTCCCATTGTGGGAACAATAAATCATTGGTTATGGAAATATTTAATTCTTCGACTTCTTTCAATAATAAACTCAGTTTGTTGTCATTACAAGAAATAAACTCCATAAACTGCTTACCAAAACTATCAAACATATTATTACATATCCTAATATTAACCTCATTTAATTCAACTCCAATGGGCTGTTTAAAAAAATGTGAACCCTTTATTAACACTTAACACAGTTCCACATATTAGTAGAGATTCTTGGGAATTTTTAAAGAACATTCCAATAAGGAAAATTGAGACAGAGTTATATTTTGTTACTATAGATGTGGTAGAATTATTCCCGAGTATTCCCCACACCATTGGATTGGAATGGTTTCATGAGATTTTAAGCACGGATTCCGGTTTAAATAGTAACCTTTTCAATTTAATTATAGAATTTACTGAAACAGTATTGATGAATAATTTTGTGTACTTCAATGGCGACCATTTTCAGCAAAAGAAGGGTGTTGCCATGGGGGCAGCATGTGCCCCCATTTACGCAAATTGCGTTTTATATTTCTGGGAGAAAAATTGATTTTTAACACAGCATGGAAGCAACACATTCTTTTTTATAACCGTTTTTTGGATGATGTCTACATTTTTTGGAAAGGGTCCAGACAATCATTCCTTGAATTTTATGAATATATAAATGTTTGCACAGATTTTTTGAAATTTACTTATACTTTGAACGAAACAAGTATCCATTATTTGGATGTCACCTTGTGTAAAGATTCATTTGATTATCTACATTCAAAATTATACAGAAAACCTTCTTTTTCCAACGCATACTTACATTTTCAGAGTGGACACCCTTTTTTTCAGAAAAAGTGTATAGTAAAAGGACAGTTGATAAGGGCATCCAGAATGACAAGTGAGGATGCGATTTTCTCTGACGAGGTTAAAAATATAAGGGAGCTTTTCATTGAAAGAGGCTATCCAGACTCTTAGTTACAGACTTTAATCAATGAAATAAAAGAGAGAAAGACTAAATACTTTCCACTATTAGGACAGAAAGATGAAACGGTGTTGACAGTGAAAGAAGAAGAAAAAATGGAAAATTATAGTCAAGCACTGGTACACACTTTCTCTGATACTTCTGACAGGGTGGAAGGTATCAGAAAATACTGGCCCATATTGAAAATGAGCAATGAGATTGGAAATTACATCCCTAACTACCCTGTATTCATTAGAAAAAGAGGGAGGAATTTAAAAGATTTGTTTGAGATAAAAGAAGGTTATACGACAAGGAATTCTAATATTAAAAAAGTACACATAAATGTGGTTCCTGTCGACAATGTAAATATATTTTACTCCAACAGGGCATCTACATCCCTTCTAGAGAATACAAGTTTTCTCCATCTGGGCACTATAATTGTGGTACAAAAGGCATTGTGTATATTGGGATATGCATGGTTTGTAAAAGTTTTTACATAGGTAAATCTACTCGCACTCTAAGAAAAAGAATTTACGAACACATATACGAAATAAGCAAAGGGAAAGAGTCCAATGCCTTTTATAAACATTCATTGACATGCAAAAACATGAGTATCAAATTTGCTGTTATTGAACAGGTTATGTTAGATCCTAGGGGGGGCAACTGGGAATCCCGAGTGGAATTTAGGGAATTATATTGGCAACTCAAATTGGATGCCAGTAGACCCCCTGGTCTTAACGATAGCATTAGTATATAGAGTGTGTTGAGGTTAAGACAAGCTAAGTTTTGATAATAAATAGTAGAGATTTTTACATGATAAAATACTGTCGAATTATATTGTATTTTAGGGTAGTAACTTGGCAATTTCCTTTTTAATAAAAAGGAAGAAAAGAAATTTTTATTTATTGACCAACTCACAGTTTTTTCTATAAGGTTTAGGTTTGCAAGGTACATTCTGTTTAGTAGGAAGCTTACTTAGAAAAAATCATTTAATAGTTTTTTCTTTTCTTTTTTACATGTATCGTATTCTACATTGTACAATTTTGATTATTTATGTAATCGTCATTTTTAGGTGAAGTGTTTTTCACACTAATTGCCTATATAAATTATTTGCATTTTTAAGGTTGGTGAAGTTACATACTTCAGCATTGGTTTTTAATGACATTTGTTAGATTGTTAGGGGAACAAATTTAATTTAATTATACACACTGATATTGTTGTATATATTCGAGAGAGTCTTTGGTTGGAACATTTTATTTTGTAAGTTTCTAGTGTGGTGTTTAATGGGTTACAATTCAAGAGGGGTAATTAGCGGTTAATTAATGTTAATTAACGCTCATTGATATGTATATAAAATGAGGGCATTAGAGAATGTAATATGTTCTGAAGAAGCTTTGTTACTAAACGAAGAGAAAGCACGCTCAACTTGTATCTGTGTGGTTTTCGTTTTTGTGATCTGAGCAGTACTGGCTTTTTAATACTTGGAATAAAAGTGGTTGAACGTCCAGTTTCGGTTCCTGGTTTCTGCCTTGGCTTGGATTTTCTTAACAATTTTTCACTTCTAAGAAAAGAAAATGTTATTTTAAATACATTTCTCATATATATATATATATATATCCTTGATAAAAGAAAAAATAGAAAGTTCTTTTCTCTTTCACAGACATCAGTGATTAACTTTGACCTAGATTTTCTTTAGGACAGCTCAAGATGAGAAAAATCTAGCATTCTGAAGAAATGGAACATGCTTTTGCTCTCAAGCTTTCTCTCTGAGTGTCAGTTGTTTCATAAATGACCTGTGAAAGGAATGTGTTACACAGGAACAAAGAAAACAAAATCTCCATCACTTTAATGCTTCTAATTTGCATATTACTTGGATATGACATTCAGTTAACATAGCAATAAATATACTAAGCAAAGCTGAACAATTAAAATAAAATTCTTGACTTGCATAGCTTTAAAGTTACCAGTTCTGTTAGAGTAGGAATTATTTGTTTAACATTTAGAAACACACTTACAGGTGAAAAATCAGTTCCCTATACTAATCTGGTATGTCCAAGGGTCAGTTTCAAGGTTACTCTCCAGTCCAGCTGGTGAATCTGGAGGCAATGTTACAATTGCCTTATGTACACAGACAACCCTCTCCTCCTTCCAACAAACTGTAATACATATGAGAGATGCAATTACACAGGCAAACTGGAGGCAGAGCTCTCTTAGTTACCAAAGCCATAGATGAGGGTAAGGTAGCCCACACAGCCTACCTGGACCTTGCAAAAGCCTTCGACACAATACCCCACTCGGGCATCATAAATACGCTTACCATCTTAAATATCATACAGGTATCACACACTTCACATTTTTTTTCTGCTCTAACTTCAGCATGCAACCAGTGAAGAGCTGCCTGGGGAGCAGTGAGTTAATGGAGGGTGATTTCCCTTTACTTCTGCAAGGGACAGTACTTCTAAGCAACCCTGTTCCTCTTTGAGGAAAGAAAGATGGTTTATCCAGTCTGTCCAGGATCACAACTGCCCAATGTGTGCTTGAATGTACCTACTTCTCTCTACCTCCTGGGAGATAAATAGCCTTATAACTTCATTTTTCCTCCTCTCTGCATGACTCCACCAGTCACAGGGCCAGTAAATGAATCCCAGACACTTGGGTTGCAGTCCGAGCTCCGTGTCTCTGCTGCAGATCCAGAGACTGGAAGAACTTGGCATTTCTGCCACTAAAGTAATGAGGTTTATAACAATAAGAAAGAAACTTTTAAGTACATCTGAGTACAGTAAGACCATGTGTATAATGTTTCAAAGGACTTTCAAGGAACTGGCTGGCCACTGGAAGAGCAAATCAGTTTAGAGCATTTTTGTTTACAAATGAAATACCTCCGGACAAAAGGCGCTGCCAACAGAGCACATTTTCAGAGCAGAGTAAAATAAAATCAATAATGCCTGAAGGACAGGACCAAGTGTTGACAATAATACATATTGAAATCAAAATACAAATACCTGATCCCACAACAGCACTTAAAAATGTGTTCTACACAAAACATAACTTTGGGAATGCAAACATACAAGACAATTTAAACATTTGTTTATGCATAACCAAGTTCATATGCATGTATCCCAGTGTACCACTGACTTTCCCCACTACTAAAGAAAAAAAAATGAGTCTATTGCTACCAATTGATTTAATCTGTCTTTCGACCTTAAAAAAGGTAAACACCAAGGAATTACCTACGGATGAGAGATCATGCAGCATGGAAGGAAACCGGAAAGCAGCATGCACACAAACACAAGGCCGACTCAAGAATTCCAAAGACGCCAACATTGCATACAAAACTGAAACGAGCACACGAAAATAAAGCGGCATGATAAACATTAATAACTAGGCTAACCTAACTAAGCTAAAAACTCGGCAGCACTAATTTTTTAACACAAATTCAAAGCACGTGCAACCATTACAAACAGTAACTCTAAAAAACTTAAAAATGTGCACTTTAACACTCGGGAGGAAAACATATCATAGCTAGGAACGCATAGAAGCAGGGACTGTAAATTTACATTTTTTATAAAATAATAAGACTTACCTGATATATGAATTAGTCAAATGCTTAAGAGGATGCAGGCAAACGTTGCTCAAGTCCTTCTCATGAAATGGAGTCGACTGGATTCACTACGAAAGAAAAGAAGTTCCACACAGAAGCTAATCCATTTTATCAGGGTAACAGTGGGCTGGGCAAGGCAGTGATGACATCACAATGTGGGAGGATCACAGGGGATTCTATACACCATGCAAATAAGGCAGAGTTTACATCACTTTGGGGGAGGAAACGTCCCGAGTTCTACTAGAAGACCTATGGCAGATGTGATATCATTATTTGAGAGCCGGCTAGCCGGTTTTGAACTTGGGCTTAAAAATGAAAGTAAAATAGTACGGAGAGTTCGGGAGCCTAAGCTGTAAAACAGTTTAGATGATTTTTTTTTAAAGCTGAATTTATTTTTTGGACTATATCACATAACGGGGACTTAAGGAGACAGCAGGTAGACCTATTTCATTTGATATCACGTTGTTTTCCTTTAAGTCTTTCACTGTAAATGTAGTAAAACAGTAAAACTAACCTTTATATTCCTCATCATGAAAAATGTTTTAGCTTAAAATGTAAATACATACTTCTATATGTTTTGAGGCTTAAAGTCCAGTACAAACCTTTTACTTAAAAGGCAAATATATTGTTTCAGAAAATAATAGTCCTGCAGTCAGGGAATAAAAGGCATTTGTTCTTAGTTTTTTTAGTTTTAGAAGCAGTTTTCCAAGAATTCAGCTCACTGTCTCTGTAGGAATATACTGTTCCACTCAGTTCCTTCAATATCATTAAAGATTTTATTGCCATTAACAAAAGTGGATGCCTCATAGAGTGTGTTAAATATTTTAGTTTCTTCAGAAAGGAATATTTTTTATCTTTGCAGGAAAAAACAGTGGCTGTTCTTTTTAAGTTCCTTGGTCAGTAGTAAACAGGATTTTCTTTTACTCATTACTTTACTGGAATAGTAACTGTCAATTCTGACTACATGTTCACGTATTTTAGTAGGGGGCTGGACTATGCTGTTTTTAATATTTGATTTTTTTCTGAGGTAGACATGAACTTAACTATAATTGAGCGTGGTGTTGAGTTTTCCTTCTTAGAAGGTAGTCTCAGGGATTTATGTATTCTTTCAATTCCAGAAGATAAAGTTTCAGGTAGATTTAATGTTTTCTGTAGCCAGGTAGTTAAATTTATTATAGTGTCTCCCTCATACTTTTCAGCTATACCATAAATTCTAATGGTATTTCATCCCAGTGAAATCTTGTAAAGTGAGAGGATGCGTGAGGAATGGAGAAAGTGTTTTGGTACCGATTTTTAAGAATAAGGGTGATGTGCAGCGCTGTAGTAACTACAGAGGGATTAAACTGATCAGTCACAGCATAAAGTTATGGGAAAGAGTAGTGGAAGCTAGACTAAGAAGGGAGGTAATGATTAGTGATCAGCAGTATGGTTTCATGCCAGGAAAGAGCACTACAGATGCAATGTTTGCTCTGAGAGTGTTGATGGAGAAGTACAGAGGTGGTCAGAAGGAGTTGCGTTGTGTCTTTGTGGATTTAGAGAAAGCATATGACAGGGTGCCTAGAGAGGAGTTGTGGTATTGTATGAGGAAGTCGGGAGTGTCAGAGAAGTATGTAAGAGTGGTACAGGATATGTACGAGGGTAGTGTGACAGCAGTGAGGTCTGCAGTGGGAGTGGCGTTTGCGTTTAAGGTGGAGGTGGGATTACTTCAAGGATCAGCTCTGAGCCCTTTCTTCTTTGCAATGGTGATGGACAGGTTGACAGATGAGATCAGACAGGAGTCCCCGTGGACTATGATGTTTGCAGATGACATTGTGATCTATAGTGAGAGTAGGGAACAGGTGGAGACGACCCTGGAGAGGTGGAGATATGCTCTAGAGAGAAGAGGAATGAAGGTCAGCAGGACTAAGACAGAATATATGTGTGTGAATGAGAGGGAGGATAGAGGAATGGTGAGGATGCAGGGTGTAGAGGTGGTGAAGGTGGATGAGTTTTAAGTACTTGGATCAACAGTTCAGCGTAATGGTGAGTGTGGAAGAGAGGTGAAGAAGAGAGTACAGGCAGAGTGTAGTGGGTGGAGAAGTGTGTCAGGAGTGATTTGTGACAGACGAGTACCAGTAAGAGTGAAAGGGAAGGTCTACAAGAGGGTAGTGAGACCAGCTATGTTATATGGGTTGAAGACAGTGGCATTGACAAAAAGGTAGGAGTCAGAGCTTGACGTTGCAGAGCTGAAGATGTTAAGATTTGCACTGGGTGTGACGAGGATGGACAAGATTAGGAATAAGTGTATTAAAGGGTCAGCCCAGGTTGGAAGGTTTGAAGACAAAGCCAGAGAGGCAAGATTACGTTGGTTTGGACATGTGCTGAGGAGGGATGCAGAATATATTGGGAAAAAGATGCTAAGGATGAAGTTGCCAGGTAACAGGAAAAGAGTAAGGCCTAAGATAAGGTTTATGGATGTGGTGAGAGAGGACATGCAGGTGGTTGATGTGACAGAGCAAGATGCAGAGGACAGGAAGAAATGGAAACAGCTGATCTGCTGTGGCAGCCCCTAACGGGAGCAGCCAAAAGAAGATTTCATCCCAGTCTATTTTCTAAATCATCAAGTTTTTCTATGAACCAGTTATTCTATTTTAAAAGAAATTCAGTCTGAGACTCGACCTTCAGTTATTCTACCTTCATAATCATTCAAAGTCTCTTCCATACTGCTGATTTGTGACCCTTGTTGTTTCATAAGAATTTCAAAATGTTCC
The DNA here is from genome assembly GCF_019279795.1 of Protopterus annectens. NCBI lineage: Eukaryota > Metazoa > Chordata > Ceratodontiformes > Protopteridae > Protopterus > Protopterus annectens. The sequence goes on along the minus strand of NC_056729.1, from coordinate 1,232,350,440 downwards.
ATCCTCTTTTTGGTCTCTTCTTTGAAGCTTTCTAGTTTGTTATCCAGTTTGTCTGTTTTAAGTAATGCATCCGACATACTAGTTAGTATTGACTGGTTGTCTTTAACACAAGAATCCTGGGTACCATTTCTTGTGACTGACTCATGTTGAAGTCTTTTCTGTGTTAACCAAACAGTTGAAATTCTGACAGAAAGACTACAGCTTTTGAAGAACTTGAAGCTGTAAATCTTTTCTCTGATTATTAATGAATTATATTAGCTAACAGTTATCTTCAAGTTTTAATTGTTTGATTACATTTTCTGCCAGAGAAAAATTTTTAGTCGCAGAACTTTCACCACTTGCTGTTCTCAGCCATTTTGAACACACACCCAGTGTGTTGAGTGTTAAAACACTGATACTACTAAAGCTGCTAGTATTCTAGTAACTGTATGAGGTTGTCTTCTTTGTGGCATAAACCTTAGCAGGTAAGTATACATTACTTGCATGCAGAAATACTTATCTGAAGTAGTTAACTTCATTTATCTGCAACATGTGGGTAATCGGATCCATATTGGATCCGAGCCGGCAACATTTTTCAAGCATCTTCTCCAAGCTCCTCCCCTTACCCATAATCTCTCACATCTCCTACCTTCCCTCAGATCTCGTTTGCCGCTTCATGCGTACGCATCGTGGTCTCTATAGCTCCAAGTTGGGTGTAGTAAGTGGTACTTTTTGGTATATATTTAGTGTGTGAGTGCAGTCATTTTTAGTCAACCTTTTCCTCCCCTTTGTCGTTCGTCGGTTTTCTGTTAAAAAAAAAAAGAAATAAAGTAGTGTAGAAAGTTTGTTATTTGTGAGGTAGTGTAGGCCTAACTGTCCTTTGTGCGTGTGTGTTTGTTGGTTTAGTTTGGCTGAGTGGTGTGTGGTGATGGCTGACCAGCCATAACCAGCATTTAAAAACTGCACAGTGTGTGGCCACAAGCTTTCACTGGCTGATGGTCACACACTGTGTTTTATTTGCTTGGGTGTTCCCCACCTTAGTCTAGCTAAGTGCCTGCTACCAGTTTCTGCATTGGATTCGACTACCTTGACATACCAACCCCCCCTCAGGCTGGGACTCAACCTCCCCTCTAAGCCTGCTGAGACGGGGACAAAGCCAAAGGATAGAGATAAGGACAAGAGAGAGAAAGAGAAAAGAGTGGAAAGGCACTGCAAACGGTCTCCAGAGTGGGAGCCTTTTCCCAGTCCGTCTTCTAAAATAGTCAGAACCATCTCTCCTCGGCTCCATTCCCTGAAGTTCTCCCCGGTGCCGACAGAGCCCTCGGACCAGAGGCCTTCTTCGAGATCATCTCACAGACCAGCCAGATTTGAGTCGGTCTCCTCCTCACGGTCGACTCTGAGTTTGTCACAGCTTGACATGGACAGGATGATGCAGAGATTCATTCGTACCCAAATCCAAATGGGAGTCTTGCCAGGCCTCTCTTCGGCCGGAGAGGGGACCTCTATGCCCTTCTTCCATCCAATATCTCCTTCCCCGATCCTACCTGCGGTTTTGGGGTTTTATGGATCCGATGATCCTCGGAGCTGTGGGTTTGGCACCAACGGTCCCTCCAGCCTCGACGCTGGCAATTACCTTGAGTTCCTCGGATCAGACTTGTTCGGATCCGAGCAACTCTCGGGGCCAAGAAAGTGGAGCCAGATCCGAGGGAATGGAGGTGTCTTCGGCTCTGACTTTGTCGGATCTGAGCCTTTCCTTCGGAACCCTGGCTACCTTGACCTCGGCCCCAATCCTCACGATGGAGCTAGGGAGAACTTCTTCCTTGTTGGTTGCTAAGGAGGTGTGCTGTCCTTTGGCCTTTGACTAGTGGAGAAGGTTCTTTCCCTAGGACTGAGACCCCAGCCCATTGCCTTAGACTCTGACTAGGCTGCCGTGGATTTGGTCACGACTCCCATCAGCTTGTCCCAGGGACACCCCATGCTAGAGGACCCCCAGGTGGATCCCGTCATGGAACCCCCCCCCCCGTTACTTATGAGCCCTCTTCAGAGTCTCCCACTGAGGAGGCTCCCCATAAGCATTCATGTAAGAGGAGGCCCATGGACTCCCCCCGAGTCCCTCACAGAAGATACTGACTTGGATGAAAGTGAGGGTTCCCCCAGGTCACCTCCCGAGTATGTTTCATTTGGAGACATCATGGAAATCCTCCGCCAGAGGGGAGGTTGGAAAGCCCCAAAACCCTCTACGGACGAGTCAGTATTGCTGGAGGCCTTTTGCAAGGGCCCATCTACATCCTGGGTGTCCCCTCCTGTGGATCCATTAGTGGATCTCATTACCACGTGGGCATGGAAGGAGCCTGACACCATAGAGCCAATACCCAAATGCCCGGACAGGATCCTTTCCCCTCCCACAAACAAACAGGCTTTGGTACAAGGGATCCCCGGTGGATGCTATAGTGGTTGCAGCTGCCACCAAGAGAGAACTGGCTCAGGAAAGTTTTTCGTTCCACACTCTGGACAAGGAGTCTAGGGTGGTGGATCGGTTTGGGAACCAAATCTTTTCCTTAGTTGTTGTTGTGGTGTCTTTCGGCTTTTCCCGGTTAGGGGTCGCCACAGCGGAACTCTGGTCCGCTAATGATTGGCAGTTGATTTTTATGTGCTGAGTTGCCAGCCCTAATGCATAGCCTTCAATGAAGGTACGCCCATTCACGCATGTCTCCATGCAGAAGACGCTCTAGCTGAGAGTCGAACCGGTCAGAGTCTTTACTGTGAGGCGACAGCGCTACCCCAGCACCACCACGAGTCTTTTCCTTAGTGATGTTTTCCATACAAGTGCTGAATTATTTAGCACATGCCATTCGACTCCAGTGAGACATGGAATTCACTGTGTAGCCCCCAGAGTCTTTGTTGCCAGAGGACAAGCGACTGTTCTCGGCAAAAATGTCGACACTGAAATCTGTTTCGAACACTTCCATGCATCATCTTTCCTATACCACAGAAGGAGCGGCTAGGGCGGCTGGGACTGGCGTAGCTATGAGGCAGCACGCTTGGCTCAGACTGTCAATTCACGGACCCCTTCAAGGCGTCCTTCACAAATGCTCCCTTTGACGGTTCCTCCCTGTTCGGGAAGACAGTTTGTGACACCCTGGTCCAGAGCGAGAAGGACGGGAAGACTCTGTCTGCCGTCAGAGTCCACTTCTCTAGCCCTCAAAGATCCATTTCTAGGTATCAGAGAGGGCAAAAGAAGATGTGGTTCTGAAAATCTCAGTTTTCCCAGGACACTCAAGACAACACGTCCCCTAGAGGAAGAGGGGGACCAGATAGACACCACCCCAGAGGCAGAGGGGGCCCGAGGAACTTTGGGTCTAGGGAGACCTTCTCGGACAGACCCACGTAGCAACACTGAGGGGTTGCCGAACTGTTGTACTCTGGAGACAGTCTGGGAAAGATTGTCATTGCACCTAACGGCTTGGGAGTCCATTGCGACGGACCGTTGGGTGCTCCAAATTATATCCAGAGGATACTCTATTCCGTTCATTGTCCCACCCATCCAATCAAAGCACCTCCCGGATGTTTCACCCGCTCAAAGGGAGGCCGCAGTGTGCGAAATTTCAAAGCTGCTTTACAATCGGGCCATTGAACCGGTCCCCCCAGATCAGTCCGGATTAGGAGTTTACTCCAGGTTCTTTTTAGTGCCCAAAAAGACGGGGGACCTCAGGCCCATATTGAACCTGTCAACCCTGAACCTGTCTGTAGCCAAGCAGAAATTCCAGATGGTCACCTTGCAGTCCATTCTACCTTACCTCCGAGAATGCGACTGGATGTGCTCGACAGACCTCCAGAACGCTTACTACCATGTCAAAATTTGCAGAAGCTCCAGGAGATTCCTTCGCTTCTGGCTGGGAGCCAATCATTTCCAGTTCAGAGCCCTACCCTTCAGTCTCACCACAGCCAAGGTTATGACAGTCATAGCAGCTCACCTGAGGCTTCAGGGAATTCAGGTGTTTCCTTACCTAAATGATTGGCTCCTTGCTGCTGCCAGACCTTGGAATTCATAGGGGCGTGGCTGGATACTCCACTGTTGCAAGTTTTTCTCACTTGGGACAGGGTCCAGAACCTACGAGCTCATGTGTTAGTGATCCTCGGCCCCAGGATGCCAATGGAGAGTGATGTTCTCTGAGCCCTAGGCTCCATAGCTGCAGCAATTCTAAGCCTTCACATGAAAGTGCTTCAGTGGACCCTGGCAGTTCAGTGGTCTTGGTTAGACCTCTCCCCATGGACTACCCAATACTAATCCAGCAGAGCCTGCAAGATTTCTCTTCTTTGGTGGCTCCAATCACCGGAAATCTTGGCAGGCCGTCCCTTCTTAACACCCCCAGCCCAAGCCACAGTGACCACGGATGCCTCCCAGCTTGGGTGGGGGGGGGTACTTTTTGGGGAGGACAGTCAAGGCACGTGGTCCCAGACCGAGACCAAATTGCATATCAGTGTTCTGGAGAGGAGGACAGTGCTTTTAGCATTGCAAACCTTCCATGCTGCCCCCCCCCCCCGGTATGATTGCAGTTCAGTCAGACATGTCTGTTGGTCTGGTACATCAGCAAACAAGGAGGAACCAAATCTTACCCTCTCTGCCATGAGGCCATGAGAGTATGGGAGTGGGCGATCTCCACCAGTCGGTTTCTGATTCCAAAGCACATCCCGGGGCGCTCCAACATTTTAGTGTACAAACTTAGTCAGGCTATTCTAATACCATACGAGTGGTCTTTGAAACAGTCAGTAGCGGAGGAGATCTTCCTTGCGTGGGGTCACCCTTGCTGTGATCTCTTTGCATCTCCTTCCAACGCGAAGTGCAGTGAGTTCTTTGCCCTGATTCCCTCACCAGGGAACTCCCCCAGAGACGCTCTCGTCCATGCTTGGCCTCCCGGGTTACTGTATGCCTATTGCCCACTACCTCTCATTCCGATGTTTCTTCAGAAAGCTTGTCGACTGGGGTGCAAAGTGATCCTAATTGCCCCATTCTGGCCTCGTCAAGTGTGGTACCCCTTCATCTGGTCTCATGCTTTAACTCCTCCATGGATTCTGGATCCCTGCCCAGATCATATCGCTCATCCCTTGAGCATCAGTCCCCCCGATCTGGGCAGCCTAAAGCTGACTGCTTGGTTGCTCCAGTTCCCTTAATTGCTAGGACTCTCGGTCTGTCATCTTCAGTAAAGAGTATTTTGGTGGCATCCCACAAAGCTTCCACTAGGAAGGTTTATCGCAGCAAATGGAAACACTTCTTTATTTGGGCTTCTCAGAGAAACCTAGATCCATTTACAGCCCCAGTTCCTGCAATGTTGAGTTTTTGTCCTATATTTTCCAACAAGGGGCTAGTTCCTCTATGGTGAAAGTACAACTGGCAGCCATATCTAATTTTCATGTCAGTGAAAATCTGAATGCTCTGGCCTCCTTGAGATTATGCAGGGCTTTTCTGAAAGGTACTTTTCTTCTGTGTCCCCTGGTTAAGGATTCCGTCCCCCCTTGGGACCTTACCCTAGTTCTACAGGCGTTGGTGGCACCCCCATTCGAACCAGCAGCGTCAGTAGATTTGAAATTCCTGTCCTAGAAGATGGCCTTTCTAGTGGCCATTACCTTGGCCAGAAGGGTTTCTGAGATCCAAGCTTTGTCTGCAGTGCCCCCTTTCTTGATCTTTCATAAAGACAGTGTTTCGCTCCACACAAACCCTTCTTTCTTACCGAACGTTGCTTCTGAATCAAATATTAACCAGATGATTAATCAGCCTGTGTTCTTTCCAAATTTCCAGAACAGGGGTGAATATAAACTGCATTTGCTAGATGTTCATAGACCGCTTTGTTTCTATTTACACAGGACTAAACAATTCCGTAAGTCTGACCAATTATCCGTGTCCTTTTCCAGACCCTTTTTGGGCAAGGCCATTTCCAAGGTCTCCTTGGCTAGATGGGATTACACAAGGTATACTGCAAGTCTATAGGTATAAAGGTCTGTCCCCACCTGGTCCTGTTAAAGCTCATTCTACCAGATCTGTGGCAACTTCTGCTGTCTTTTGGTCTAGGGTTTCTCTGGATGATATCTGTGCAGCAGCGGCCTGGGCAAGGTCACATACATTTATTTGTCATTATAAGTTGGATTTGATCTCTAGAGGGAGAGCATCCTTTGGCTCTGTGGTGCTCAGGAATATCCTTCCGTGTGGGCGTCCCAGGAGTTTTGGTAGCTGGGGACTGTGTCCCACAGGTTGCAGATAAATGAAGTTAACTGCTTCAGATAAAGAGGTTATGTACTCACCATAACGTTCCATCTGAGTAGTTATACTTCATTTTATGCAACCGTCCCGCCCTCCTTTCCCCGAACCTGTTCTAGGTTAGAGTTGTTATTGAGTTGCTAATAGTTTGAATAGTGGCAAACTCTATCTGAGGGAAGGTAGGAGATGAGGGGTTATGGGTAAGGGGAGGAGCTTAGAGCTTGGAGCAGATGCTTGAAAAATGTTGCCGGCTCGGATCCGATATGGATCCAATTAACCCACAGGTTGCAGAAAATGAAGTATAACTACTCAGATGGAACATTATGGTGAGTACATAACTTCTTATTTTATATAGTTTATGTATGAAAACTCAGTTACATTCATTTAATGTTTTTCAGTTGTGTTTTGCTTGGCTTATATATATCCTAAAATGTCTTGCATTTGGCCTCTTCCACTCCGTATCAGTCCCTTTTTCTTCATGCACTTTACCTGTACTCTTTCTGATTGACTTTTCTATTAACAGAAATTCACCCTAGTCTCTTTTCTGCTCTAATTCCTCTTTGTGTCTTTTAACAGGTATTCAAGTGTGCGAAAAGTTTCAGCATAGCATGTTTGTTTATTGCTATTGCTTACTTTCAGTAAAAGTAAAACTGTTGGGAATTATTTGTATCTACTACTGTGATTGCTCTATTTTAGTACCTGACATACTACTCCTGTTATTTCTACATGGTCTCTTTCTTGCTCATGGTTGAAAAAAATATGGGAGACAGGTCCACGCAGCAGTTTTAAGAGATGCATGGTATTACTGTTGTCTGTGTAAGATGGACTCTGTACCTTTTATTTTTTTTCTGTGCAGTTTATATTGTTTATTTATTAGTGATGTTATTATCATCATCATTATTATTGTTATGAATGCTTATTGTAATAGTCTATGACCTTTCTTCCAAGGCCTCTCTTGAGAATGTCAGTATCAAAATGTCAAGAAGAAAGTTAATATTGTTTTGTTTGTAGGCAAGAGGAAAGAAGCGTCAAAAAGGCTGGTTTCCTGCTACCCATGTGAAGTTATTGGGTCCAGGCAGTGGTAAATCGACCCCTGCACCTACACCAGGTAAGTTATATTCAGTCATTTTTTGAGCTAGTGGTGACTTTTACTTGTGAATTATTTTATTATGCATTGTCTCATTACATGCTAGAGAAAATTAAGCATATACACAGAAATAGATACAGTGGATATAAAAAGTGAACCCACCCTTGTTAAAATGCCACATTTTTGTGATATAAAAATGAGACCACAATAAATAATTTCAAAACTTTTCCCACCTTTAATGTGACCTGTAACCTGTACAGTTTGATTAAAAAACAAATCTGTTAGGGGAAAAATATAAAAAAATAAAAAAAGTACAATAAGCTGGTTGCGCAAGTGTGCACACCCTTAAATTAATACTTTGTTGAAGCACCTTTTGATTTAATTACAGCATTCAGTCTTCTTGGGTAGGTGTCTTATCAGCATGGCACATCTTGACTTGGCAATATTTGCCCACTCTTCCTTGCAAAAACGCTTCAAATCTGTCATATTGCGAGGGTATCTCTTGTGCACAGCCCTCTTCAAGTCACCCCACAGATTTTCTATTGGATTTAGGTCTGGGCTCTGGCTGGGCCATTCCAAAACTTTGATTTTCTTCTGGTGAAGCCATTCTTTTGTTGATTTGAATGTATGCTTGGGGTCATTGTCTTGTTGAAAGGTGAAATTCTTCATCTTCAACTTTCTAGCAGATACCTGAAGGTTTTGGGACAAAAGTGACTGGTATTTGCAACTGTTCATAATTCCCTCCATCTTGACTAAAATACCAGTTCCAGCTGAAGAAAAGCAACCCCAAAGCATGATACTGCCGCCACTATGCTTCACCGTGGGGATGATGTTCTTTTGGTGATGCGAAGTGTTGTTTTTGTGTCACATGTACCTTTTGGAATTTTGGCCAAAAAGTTCAACCTTTGTCTCATCAGACCATAACACATTTTCCCACATGCTTTTGGGAGACTTGATGTATTGTTTTGCAAATTTTAGCCGGGCCTGGATGCTTTTCTGTGTAAGAAAAGGCTTCCGTCTTGCAACTCTACCCCATAGTCCAGACATATGGAAAATACAGGAGATTGTTGTCCCATGTAGTACAAAACCAGTACTTGCCAGAAATTCCTGCAGCTCCTTCACTGTTGCTCTAGGTCTCTTGGTAGCCTCCCTGCCCAGTTTTCATCTTGTCTTTTCATCAATTTTGGAGGGACGTCCAGTTCTTTGCAATGTCACTGTTGTCCCATATTTGTTCCACTTTTTGATGACAGTCTTCACTGTGTTCCATGGTATATCCAATGCTGTGGAATTTTTTTTGTACCCTTCTCCTGACTGATACCTTTCAACAGTGAGATCGCTTTGATGCTTTGTAAGCTGTCTGCGAACCATGGCTTTTGCTGTAGCAGGCAACTGAGTAAATGTTAGGAAAATCCTACTAGGACAGCTGAACTTTATTTGGGGTTATCAGAGTCTTTTTAATTGGTGGCAGGTGTGTACCCAAGAAGACGGAATGCTGTAATTAAATCAAAAGGTACTTCAGCAAAGTATTAGTTTAAGGATGTGCACACTTATGCAACCAGCTTATTGTATGTTTTTTATTTTTTATATTTTTCCCCCTAACAGATTTGTTTGTTTTTCAATTGAACTGTACAGGTTATAGGTCACATTAAAGGTGGGAAAAGTTTTGAAATTATTTATTGTGGTCTCATTTTTTATATCACAAAACTGTCATTTTAACAGGGGTGTGTACACTTTTTATATCCACTGTAGATGTCAGTGAGGAACAACTTTTTCACACTTTTTTTATGTTGATGTTGACTTCTGTGATTTAAGCAGTAAAGGAGATTAACAGGTCAGACTATTCATCACTCATCAGACCCATAATTGAATACAATGCCCCATTTGGGATGTACCTTACCCGACACCTGCAGCAACTGGAAAGACCCCAAAAGTACCTCTCCAAGAGGATAAAGGGACTCAAACAGATGCCTTATGCAATTAGGTTAAAGAAACTCTGGCTCTACTCCGTTACTTACCGCCTACTCAGAGGCGATCTCTGCCTGACATATAAAACCATGTCCAACCCAGAATTAATGGACATGCTCCATCTCAAGAAATCCAAATCCCTTAGAGCTGCACGTTCTAGAGACTTAAACCTGAGCACAGAAATAAATAGGACATGCTGGAGGGATACATTCATATCCCAGAGACTCCCATCACTCTGGAACAAAATCCCAGTCCAGGTTAGGCAGAGCCCCTCACTGACCCTCTTCAAGAGAAATCTTGACTAGTGGATGGGAGATCGTAAGTATACCCCCGGGATCACTTCTGGGTCCCTGCTAGACAGAGGCACAATAAACTAACCATAAAGGGACTGTATTCTGTGACCTACTATTCATAGGCACAGTCTGCAAATCAAAAAGGGTGGCGAAAGCCAAACACACTCTGGCTAGGCTTGTTAATGCCCTAGGGCAGATAGCCTAGTATCAACCTATGAACCTATTATTGAGCCTAATAGTTTGATTCTTTTCTTCTTGCTGATGTTGATTTTCTCTTCTTTCTAGTGTTGCTGCTGTTTGCTTGTGAACATGGACACACTGTGGTCCTGTAGCATTTTCATATACTATTGTGTCCTATAATTTCCCCTCATTGCAGCATTGAAATGGCTACTTAGTAAGCATGGTAGACTTTACTTCAAAGTACCTCTTTAGGACTGAACACTTGATTAAATCCTTCGTATGCTGTCTCTTTTAGCATTTCTTAACCCCCCAACGTATGTGCAGAGGGCATTCATGGTCTGGATATCCTTCATGTTTGCTTTCATTTTTGCTTTTATGTTTCTTTTTGTTGATCTTTATCTCCTATGATATGTGGGCGGTTTTATGCTCTCAAGGCTCTGCAGTGTACTAAGTGAGTATGGACACTCCAGAAACCACAGGTATATGTCGTAATGATTTTTTTTCTTTCATAATGGTTGTTGTCATGAGATTTATATAACTTTGCTAGAATCAAACCTCTGGTAGATATTAGTGTTTGACCTTAAGCAGTTTGACTACCTATAGCATGCAGACTATCGGGCTCGAATTGTGTCCTTTAGAGGTTATCCTGTAAAAGAAGGCACATTCTGTGTTTCCCCAGTTCTGTTTTGTTGTCTCAGTTAAATAGTCAATTTTATTTGTTATGCAGTATTGAGCCATTTTATGCCTTCTCAACAGTCTGCCATTTTTTAGTCATTCTTTTTCCCCCCTTTTTTAAATACCTTTTTGGCCCATTTAAGCCTTTAAAATTTCTGGCATCAGAGGACCTCATCAAGAGGGGGTGGTAGGAGCTAGGAATTGCATTGATCATTCAGAGGACTTGGAAGATTTTTTTTGCTTACTTCTAGCATATTTCTGTTTAAGCTGAAAAGTATAGTGCAGTGTTTGCTCTGCTGGATTCAGTGTTGATGTGCTCTCTGCACACCTACAATATCCATTTAGTCTATATGCTGACATCTTGGCAGGCTGGTGCTCCAAAGTCCTTGATTACAGCAACTGCAGTGTCTGACCTTCTCCTAGCTAAAGCTGGTGTGCCTGCCAGGACTTTCTGTTAAAAGGGCAACTAGCATTGGCTACTCATTCCCTTGTCTTCCCATCCAGCTCTTCCTCCCCCCGGAGCTATTGCTTACATCCAGGTTGTCCGTTGAATAGCCATGTCTGTATCTTTGTGTGTCTTAGAGTCAGACAAGTGTAGAACCCTTCATGAATGTATGCATCAGAGATGGAGATGAGAAACATGTTTTAGAATATAAAGGATCATGTTGTTTGTATTTAAAGGCCACCTCTTCACAAGGTTTAAATGATAATGTATGCTGAAGAGTGCACAAAATTATTTTTTTTAATTTAAGTTAGAATTTTTACTTATTGTTTTTTATGTGATTGTATCATGTGGCAGTTTTGGAAAAAAGTGAGAGTGGTGTTCTTTTGGCAAGTTCTTATGAAGTCTTGTTAAAATTATAAATGAAATCACTTCTCTCTGGTAATAAAAACATTTTTCCAGTTATTTCATCCTATTTTAGGGAGGTTCTGTTAACACTTCATGAATTTGTGTGTCATCCTTGTGTAAGGCTGTGCTGGTTGGCTGTGCATTATTCCTGTTTTTTAGCTTATTTGTTGTTAGAGTGAGTACATGTGAAATCAATAGTATATCTGCTTCATGTATTTTTCAAATTATTTTTTACTCTAAATATTGTCCCCTGAAAATGGCACCAGCAAGAGGTTGTATGGCTGTCAAATTTCATTCAGAAGATGCCTATCAGCCTTTTTGTTTTGGAGAAGAAAACAACATAACCAGTTGTGTAAACTTTTATAAAAAGAAAACTATGAGTGCTAAATTTTTTGCAAGCCTCTTTTGAGCTTAAAATGTTACAGGATGTTTAAATAGTCTGTGTGTGTGTTAGGTACTGCTTCTAATTCTAAAAGGTCTGATACTTTTATTGTGGATGTAAAGTGAAACATAAAGTGTGCCCCCCCCCAAAAAAAAAAAAAAAAATTACAAACGTAAATCCCTAGAGACTGTTAACTTTCCATTGTGGTAGGCCACAGGAACTCCTGGGCCTTATTATCTGAAGTAATGGGATTAAGGTTTATTCACCCACTTTTTAAGATAAGGACCCCATGAGTTTTCCTTTTCTTTGAGCCACCCATATCTTTCCAAGGGATTCAAAAGGAGGAGACCTTTTAGAGTATGAAATCTTGTCTGAACAATATATCTTTCATAAAGTTCAAGTGGAAGAACCTTTTTTTTAAGAAGGAAAAATTCCCTTCTTCAGACATCCGCTTGATACCATTTGGTGGAAGGAAAATCCCCAACCCAGTCAGTCCTCAGAATCCCAGGTTTATGCTTTAGTTCCAGAGACCTGATGAGATTTCTCTCGCCATCTTTAAGACTGTATTTCCCACAGTTGTGCTGGAGGGAATCCAAGTACATCCATAGGCTAAACATCAGTTGAGCAGATGCCTGATCAAAATCCAGCCTTTGCTTTAAGGGAACCAGTTTCCAGTCCTTAAGACATCAGATATGCTGACATCCAAGAGTTAGGTGATAGTCCACCAGATGCAATAAGCTGCTTTCTTTATAGTATCCTATCAAAAGTTTAAGAACCTGCTGCTGTGAATCCTAACATTTTGAAAAGATAATCTGCAGTTAAAAAAAATTCAGAAACTTGCTTTTATACTTTGTAAGACCAAAGAAAGGCACTGAAGTCAAGACATATAAAAACACAGGTTTATTTAAATTACACAAACTAAAGTATCATTTTACTTGGCTTTTCAGTTTCAAAAAAAAAGTTTTCGTAACTGTGTCTAGTCTAAACAACCCTTTCAGAGTTCAAACTGTCTTATAACCAACATACCAGGTTATAGTCCTCTCCCAGGCCCCAACAAAGTCCTAGGCTGCAGGCCTCTCCCAGGCCCTACTATCATCTTTAAACCAGGTAGTTCTGCAAGTCACATTCACAGATTTGCACTGCATAGGTTAGCTTGGACCAGGTCCAAGTAAGACCTTGGTATCTATGTGATTGCTGAAAGAATGTCCCTGCACTCCATGCATTCTGAGAATACATTTAAAGACACATTCACATTTTCCATAGCCAAAATTTTAAACCTTTAAAGCATTTTTTGTAGTTGATTTCACCACACTTTACCCCCCCCCCCCCAGATGTGGGGTGAGGCTGTGGCACCCACATCACCTTTCATCTGTGCACACTAATTCAACATTGTTGAATCTCAGAAAAGGGACTGTTTGTGAAGATACTACTGTCTTAGTCTTGATATGCGTTTCCCCACAATTGCATTTTCAAATCTGATAATCTGAGGATCGTGGTTATGTTCTTCATATTGTCATAATGCATTTTTGTTAACATATTACTTAAAAGTTGTAGGGAATGTTTTGACCTTTTGCAGAAGATTGCATCTATTATCAGAATTGAGTTAGTGTGCATAGGTGAAAAATGTGGGAGAGAATGCCTTCTTTCAAAACAGACAGTTGGAAAAATTTTGTTCAATACATACATACATACAGCTATGCTTACAGACAGAGGCATTCTCATTCCCTTGGATGAGAATGTTCCTTTATGTATTTCTGTCCTTTCCACTAATACCCAAGGTACTCTTGAAGATTCAAAAGGAAATACCAAAGATCATTGTGGTGACTCCTTGTGGCGCAGGCAAAGTTGGTTCTCCTTTTTGAATGGAATTTGCCAGTGGCAATTACCACAAGCTTTCTTGCACTCTGGGTCTGCTCATATAGTAACAAGGGCGACTGGTGCACCCCCACCTTAGAGCAGTTGCTCATGACAGCCTGGATGATTCTGTAGTGCCACCTTTTAGGCAACTGTTCCATGAGGATGTGCAACAGTTATTAAAGGAGGCAAGAAAACCTGCAACTAGAAAATCTTTGTTTACCAGGGAAGAGGTTTTCTAGGTGGTGCCTAACCAATATTAGAGAGTCTGGTATGGTGTCTGTTCCTCTGGTCTTGAATTTTTTGTGTGATTTACTCAACAGTGGCTTATCCTGTGCATCTGTCAATGTGTATCTTGAGGTAATTTCATCTGCCCATGGATCCCCCTCTTTCATCTCTTTTTGTAGTAAAAGAGTTGATGAAAGGAGTGTCGCACTTGAGAGCCGCTCAAAAGCAAATTCCTTCTGTTTGGGATCTCAGTTTTTTTTGTTGATAAATTGATCTCATCTTCTTTTGAAACTGCCTTTCAGGCTGATTTTTGAGGTTTATCACTTGGAAAACTGTTTTGCTTATTGCTTCAACATCTGAAATGTCAGTCTCACAGCTGCAAGCTCTCATGGTGGACCAACCTTACCTGATTTCCACAAGGGCAGGGGTGTTCTACACACTAATCTGTCTTTCATGCCAGACGTTATTTATTTATTTAACATTTGTTGACCGGGAAAGTCCGACTAGGACAGAGCCAATTTTCAGAGGAGACCCAGGGAGAAATGCTCCAGATGCACGTTTTTGAAATGTGGGTGGAAACCCACGTGAATGCAGGGAGGGCATGCAGATTCTGCACAGAAGGTACCCCAGCCCAGAATCGAACCGGATAACCGCTTGCTATGAGGCGACAATGTTAACCACTGCACCACTGCGCCACCCAGTGGTGCAGCAGTTATTTCTGAATTTGCTCTGAATCGAGCCAAATTTCTTTCCAGAATCTAAAAAATAAGGGAAAGAATATTCTGCATACCTTGAGTGTGCAGAGGTAGCTCTGGGCTACCTTGACAAAACTAAGCCCTTCAGTAAAGCTGAACAGCCATTTGTTTCCTCTTCTGCGGCTAAGAAGGGTCAACCTGTCTCTAAGCAAATGAATGCTCATTGGTGGATGTCGTAATTGAAATCACTTTTGTAGTATTCATGACAGATGGGTTTTCGTCACTGATGTCTGGCTGGGGATACCAAAGCCTTTCCTTCCTGAGGGCATACGTTCAATAAATGACCTTAGCCCAAGTGTGTCAGAGTATAAGGATGGACATACATGAGAAATCCTTAGACTATCTTGCCACCAGCCCAAATGCAGGTCATGTACTTGTCGGACTGATCTATATTTGGCTGTTGGTAACATTGCTTTCCTAATCGCTGTCAGATAAGTGCCCATTGGAGGGAGCCTTCCTTTTCTTGTTTCTTAGACTGTGGTTTAAATTTGTTTGATGTCAGCTAGGAGGGCTAAGTATGTGTGCGGTAGGCAGATTCTGTAGTAGGACTTGTCCACTAAGTGCCTTTTTTGCCTAGGCCCAAAACATGACCACAAATCCTACTCCTTCTGTCAGTCATTAGTACCAAAGACCCTCCTCTACGAATATCTGTTTTGAAACTTAGTGACGAAAAAATGACTTGTCAAATCTAAGATGGCTGACTTTCTGATTTTGCCCTACCTCCTAAGAAGAAACTCAGAAGTCCCTAAGATGATTCACAGTCAAAAATCTCTGAGTCAGACGTACCTGCTTATGTGGGCAAACTCACAGTTTGCCAGACTACCTCTCAGGTGCCTGCAACCAAGACCCCAGTTGGAGACTAACTGAAACGACTCAACTCCACCAAAATAACAAAAAGACAAGCACCAAAAATCCAAGAATAAAATTTAATAACGTTAATACTTTCGTTCATTCCAATGAAAGAACTTCTTCAGACAAAAGCTTTAATACAACTGAACCAAGTTAAATACCCTTCCTACTAAAATAGTCATAAAAGAACTCTTGTGACCTATGATTAGAAGCAATACACACACACTATCATGTTTCTACTCGTCAACATTTTCTGTGTTACAAAATTTATATATGTTAAAAATGTTAAAATTTATAATCACTTTATAAAACAAATACTGAATAATAGTTTTGAATTCATCTATTAAGGCTTTTGAGTTTCAGCAGACAGTAAATAGACCACAGTTTGTTTAAACCTGGCTGTTATAAGCATTTAGTCTAACCTGCCATATTAGTTCATGTTTGTCCAACTTCAGTGACATTGGACCCCCCCCTCATCGTAATTAACCTAATCAATAACCCTGAATCTAAAAGTGTGGTTCGAGTTCAATAACGCATGCTTCGCCAGATGGTTTTTGAGTTTCTCGTTGTTTATACTCTAAACGTGTTCATATACTCTCTCTTTAAACTTGCGTTCGGTCTTCCCTCTATAGAAACTTTCACATAACTGACATTTTGCAAGATATACAACAGCCTTGGAATTGAAATTAAACGTTCCATTATTCATAAATTTCTTATTCCTAATAACAAAGGATTTTCCTGCATCCATGTATTTGCAATAGGCACAAGCCTCACATTTAAATTAAACATACCTGGATTTCCGAAGTTTGGGCTACTGTTTTTTCCTAAAATACATTTTAAATTAGGTCCCCTTTTAAAAGTAAACCCTGTTTTCAACATTCAAAATCAACATTTTGGCCAGTAACATTGTCTTCTTTTATTAAACACCAGTTCTTAATCAATATTTGTTTTAAAGCCATGACATCCAAGGTAAAGGGCGTAATAATTGTTAATAAAAAATGTTACTTCCAATCAGACCATTTGTGTCTGGGCCAGTAGTGTCATTAAAATCATTCAGATTGGCTGATGTCATATTATTTAATATAGGTTTAAAGTAGCCTGAGGTTCTTTTGCGTTAGACCTCATCAGTTAAATCAACTACCAACTTCTTCGGGTAACCTCGTTTACAAAACAGATTTAAGGGTGTTACATTCTAGTAAAAACACAAGACATTACAACTAGAAATCGCTTATTTTAAGGAGTGTTTGCATAAGCAACAAGTCCCGAAGGGACTGAGGTTTTGGCATTATCCGACAGGTTTGGAATCAAACTCTCCTTTTCATTATGATCTAATCTGCTTGTTTGGCAAGCAAGGGTTAGAACTGATAGAAATTTTTATTAACTATTACCAACTAACAGCAGAGGCTCTGGTAAAAGACATTGACGAACTTGACAATTCAAACAATAAGGAGAACGCCCAGCTGGTAAACTGACTTGGAAATACAAAAGTCCAACAAAATGCCAGAAAATCCAAGTACAGAACCACGCTCGAAGGGATTAAAAACAGCACTCTGTATTCATAGAAATAAACGGTAAACGCTTTGACAATCTCACTGGATTGTGAAAGCACTTACCATTTATTTCTGTGAATAAAGAGTGCTGTTTTTAATCCCTTCGAGCATGGTTCTGAACTTGGATTTTTTGGCATTTTGTTGAATTTGACAAATATATCAGAATGGACCACGACTTCAGGTACAAATATGAGTACAGTAGGTTTTTAATAATATTGATGTGCATATGCAGAAATTAAGAGCCATAAAATTAAAAAGAAACTGGAATGGGATAGTACTATCAGAATGGTGTGGCTTACCCTAAACCTCCATCTTCACAAGGATGGAATTGTACTGTGGAGCCAATAAACACGCGGTCAGGTTTGTCTGACTCTACAGGCTCCAATATGGAGCAATCCAGTACAGATGACGTAACTGAATCTAATTCAAACAAATCATCCCTACAACATAGTGAAAGTCTGAGGAACCAAACAAGCCCACCAATGACTAGTAGCGGAAACACTAATAGTACTCAATCTAATGGAGCAAATTTTCTGACATACCAGAGTCGTTACTATCAGAACAATTCACGACACACACAACAGAAGACGAATCATCGAGGACGCAACAAACAGCAGCGATAGAACATTGCGTTTATTGGATGACCTTTGTGATGTTAACTTATCTACCTCCTCAGTCAACACAAGTAATCCTGTGATGGTCAGAAACAGTCAAGGTGACGTTAATATTTTTAATTTTTCTCCTTTTGCAGTGGAACCTTCACTGGCAAATGCACTTGCTAAAGGCTTAACTTTTGTGCCCTCATGGTGGGGTGAAGTAGCAGGAACTCTGCTGAACCTTAAATTATTCACGAGAAAAATAAATTTAAACATTTTATTTAATAATCCGTCAAGGAATGTGGTAGATTATTAGATACCTAGTGTCTTTAACCCACCACTTCACCCGACCCGCCTTATGTTTGAACGTGTGTGTGAAGTAGACATTAGACACCTTTTGGATAACGGCAATGGGCCCTCCCTTTGAATGAGTCTAAACAGATGAATGGAAAGCCTTAAAACCCTAAAATCGACGTTGAATTATATAATTATTTAATGATGCCTACACCATTAGTTCCTATAATATTCGGTATACCAAAAATCCATAAAGACTTGCACAATCCCCCTTTACGGCCAATAGAAGATGGCAGAAATTCTCGAACATACGCTAGTGCAAAATTTGTTGACAACACTGTGAAGAAGTTTTTGTTGAATGAAAATCAGATTTGTAAAGACTCTTGGTATTTTCTAGAAGATATTAATAATTTGATATCTGAAAAATAATTTAATTTTTTGACCATTGATGTTAAAGATTTATACACAGTTATTCTTCATCAACTTAGGTATAAAATGGATTTCTAATCTGTTAGTGGAGAAAGGGGAAAGTAGTACTGGCATTTCTTTAATGGGTGAACTACTAGACAGTATCCTCTCCAGTAATGTTTTTCTATTTGAAGGGAAATATTTTGTACAAAAGAAAGGGATAACCATGGGCTCCCCTTGTGGGGCAAGCTTTGCAAATTTTGTAGTGGCGTATTTATTGGAAATGGGAGTTCCTGTTTAAAAATCAACAATATGGCAACAAAATGTATTACTATACTTGTTACCTGGACGACATTTGTATTATTTTGAAAGGAGGGAGTGATGTAGCCCTGAGCCTCCTCCAGTACTTAATTAGTACAACTCAATTTCTGGTATTTACTCATACATACCATACTGACAGAATTGCCTATTTGGATGTAGATTTGGTTAAAGATGGGCAGAAATGGAGATACACTGCAAAATATTTAGGAAAAATACATACGCCAACTCTTTTCTCCATTATTTGAGTGCCCACCCACTTCGCCAAAATCGATCAGTGGTGAAAGGACAATTAGGGCAGCAAGAATGGTCACAGATGAGGATGATCTTGCAGTAGAATGCAACACCCTTAAATCTATGTATTGTAAATGAGGTTACCCAAATAAGTTGGTAGTTGACTTAACTCATTACAGCCGAGTGATGTCTCCAGGCATTTCTGCAGTTACCTCCTACTGCACTTCTAGGCTTCAAATATTGCTTGTTTATGTTTGCATTAATAATTCCAAAACCATGCTACATACAAGGTATCAGAATATTTTATCTTGAGGCATACATGATGGCAAACACAATTGCATTGATATATGACCTCTGATAGTTAGTATTTGTTAGAACTCTAATGTGATAAATTCATTTTTTTAAATGCTGAAGCCACACCCACTGGGAGTTAAAGGTACACACTCAAAAGAGCTCTGTTGATGAAGTCCAGCATAAAAGAACCTCAGGTTACTTTGAATTTGAATGATTTTAATGACACTACTGGCCCAGACACAAATGGTCTGATTGGCAATAGCAGCAATTTTTTATTAACCTTTATTGCGCCCTTTAGCTTGGATGACATAGCTTTAAAACAAATATTGATTAAGAACTTGTGTTTAATAAAAGAAGACAATGTTATTGGCCAAAATGGTGATGAAAAACCAGGGTTTACTTTTAAAAGGGGGCCTAATTTAAAATGCGTTTTAAGGAAAAAATAGTAGTCCAAATTTCAGAAATCCAGGTATGTTTAAATGTAAGGCTTGCACCTATTGCAAATACATGGATGTAAGAAAATCCTTTGTTGTTAGGAATAAGACATTTATGAATAAAGAAAAATTGAATTGCAATTCCAAGGCAGGTGTATATCTTGCAAAATGTCAGTTATGTGAAAGTTTCTATATAGGGAAGACCAAACGTAAGTTTCAAGAGAGTATATATGAACACGTTTACAGTATAAACAAAGTGAAAATCGAAAACGCTTTGGCAAAGCATGTGTTATTGAACCTGAACCACACTTTTAGATTCAGGGTTATTGATCAGATTAATTACGATGGGGGGGTCCAATGTCATTGAAGTTGGACAAGCAAGAATTAATATGGCAGGTTAGATTAAATGCTTATAACCAGCCGGGTTTAAATGACCTGTGTTCTATTTACTATCTGCTGAAACTCAAAAGCCTTAATAGATTTAATTTAAAACATTATTATTCAGTATTTATATTATAAATTTAATAATTTTAACATGTATATACATTTTGTAACAGATAATTGTTAAGTAGAAACATGAAAGTGTGTGTGTATTGTTTCTAATCATAGGTCACATGAGTTTTTTGATAACTACTCATCATGTGATTAGTAGTAAGGGTACTTGATTAAATTGTATTAATGATTTTGTCTGAAGATTCTTCCATTGGAGTGAACAAAAGTGCTTACGTTATTAAATTTTATTCTTGGATTTTCGGTGCATGTCTTTTTGTTATTTTGGTGAATACCCTGTTGGAGGCAAGTATGGCCCCCTGAGGCCTTGCTGGTTGCAGATACCTCGGACGGAACTGCAGCTTATCTCAGAGGGCTTGCACGGAATTCCTCAGATCCTTGTATGGGAAGAGGTCTCTGATACACTTATAGAAGTGTGACAGGGTTCCGAACCTCAAAGGCTCGTGCAGGCGGACAACACCCCCCTAAAAAGAAAAAACAAACAAAGAAAGGCATGTGACATCCCCTATACTTTCCAGGGAAAAAGAATAGAAGAGCTTTTCTGAGGGCTTATGTGTAGCTGTTATGACCCTGAAACTCCCTTCATTTGTGACCCAGCTGACTCAAGCCACACCACAAAACATTCCTTGGGCTCTTCCTCCTCTGATGAGGGTTCAGAACCAGAGTCTGATCACTCTGGATTACTCTTTGCAACTCCGCTTTTCTGAGCAGGTTTCCTCAGACAAAGGTGACTCCCTTTCACTGACTTTCCCTTGGAAAAGGCTTCCTTTGGAGAAACTGTTCATTGCGTGATGAGACACTTTGAATAGCATTTAAGACAAATCTCTGAGGTGTAGAAGAATTACTGACAGCCTTCTCGAGATGGGTACTCCATCCCTTCACCAGTCTCTCCAGTTCTTGAAGCTTATCTGGATGCCTTTTATTCTTCTTTCTTAACACCTGAATCTCAACCACCTGCTCCTAAAAGACCCGACAGGTTTTATAAGGTCCCTGATGAGCTTAAATACCTGTATAAAAATCATAATGTTGACCCTGCAGTTGTGTTCCTCTCCACGGGTAAGCCATCCAAGCTGCTTCTCACTGCTAATGCCTTTCCCCTCAGACAAGGACAGCAGGGCCATGAATAGGTGGGGTAAAAAAGTCTACATCTCTTCCACTTTAGCATTCAGAGCTATTAATTATCAAACACAAATGACTAAGTACCTACTCTTTTAGCTGCAGTTTCTGCATAAGGTCATAACAGAACATCAGACAGCAGACTCTAAACAGCAAATGCAGTCTCTTCTTTCCTAGGCTACATAAATAGGCATACACAACATCAAATGCAGCTATGATGCAGTGGATACTATGTCTAGGGCTGCTGCCACAGACTTTGTGATCAGGCGATATGCATAGCTATGAGGTTAGCCCATCCCCAAAGCCTTCAAATCAAAACTCCAGGATTCCCTTTAGACAATGACCATTTGTTTGGACTACAAGCTGCCAGTCATTTCAAAACTGCAAGAACAAGGCAAGATGATAAAAGATTGCAGACAGATTCTCTTCTTCATAGTCCCTGGATACCATAGTAACTATCCAGCCAAATCCACTTCTTTTATTAAAAATGAGCCTAGGCCCTCATGCAAACATAGGAAAACGTAGGAAAAGATTTTCTGACAAACCACAGAAGGATTCCCCTTCAAGGAGGCCTTTCTTTGGAAGTAAAACTCTGTGACTGTTTTCCTGTCCGTCCGTCCCCCCATGCATCCCTCTACCTCTCAAAAAAGACTCTCCCATTCTCTTCCCTTCTGGGAGGTGATGACTGCATACATATGAGTTCTGACCAGTGTCAAAGATAGTTATCTTGGGAAAGTGTTCCCTCTCTAAAAGGGATCCCCATCCACCTCCAAACCAGTTTCTTCTGATCAGTCCCATTATTCAGGATTTGCTAGCTCAGGGCACCATGGAATAAGTTCCATCAACTTTCTTAGGAAAAAATTTCTCTTCCAGGATTTTTCTTGTTCCAATGAAGGAAGAACAATGATGGCCAATTCTGGACCTCTCCCTGCTAAACACATTCCTGAAAGTACCTACTGCCCTTAATTCTTTCTCAGGTCTTTTTGACATCACTAAACCTCAAGGATGCCTATGTTGACATCACCATCCACCCTTCTTGCAGGACATTTCTCGGGTTCTTTTCTGGCTCATCACTTTTTCAGTTTACTGCATTGTCCTTTGACCTTTCCATTGCACCAAGTGTTTTCAAAAAGTGTTTAGCACCTGTGATAGCCTTCTGCTGCACTCAGGGAATTCCAGTCTTCCCTTACCTGAATTACCTGCTTATCCAGGCCCTGTCCACAGACACTTTTCTTGAACATCTTCATTTCATGGTATGGCTCTTAACCAATCTTGGATTCACCATCAGTTTCAAAAAATCTCATCTCACTCATACTCAGGACACAAGAATAATGCAGGCCTGTCTTTCTTAGGAAAAAGTGCAAAGCCTGGTAAGCTTTTTTCAAGCTGTCTGCTCAGTGACTCACTGCATGGCAAAGGGTATCCTCAGGGCTCATGGGTTCATAGCTGCATCCATTCCAGTAATCCTACTGGCCAGATTCCATATGAGGAAAGTTCAGTGGCAGCTGAAATCAGTGTGGTCCCAACACTCACCTCTTGGGCACCTTGATTCTTCTGCTACCCTGCCTCAAGGAGGAGTTTCTTTGGTGGGAGAAACGGGTGTCTCTGATCCTAGGCCTTCCCTTTACTTCCATCCCCTCACAACCAAATTGTCTAAACTGGTGCCTCAGACCAGGCTTGGGATGCCTGGGCAGGATCCTACAAAGTACAAGGAGCATGGCCTCCTTTCTCTAGAGGAGCATATCAACCTGAAAAAATGAGGGCCCTTCTACAAACTCTGCAAACCTTCTCACACCCTTGGAAACCAGGCACTCTCCTGATGTACACATAGATAACACCAGAGTGATGTGGTTTATAAATGAACAGAGGCACAAAGTCTTTACTTTCTGTGCAGGTTGGCACAGGAGGTTTGACAAATGACCACTCAGCTGAACGTCACCCTCACAGCAGCTTATATTCCCTCTATAGAGAATGTGTTAGTGGACTTTCTGAGCAGGGACCTTGCGGATCCCCATGAACAGACTCTGAATGGGCAGGGCTTCACAGTTATCAAATATTTTGGGGGCACACTGCAGCTAGACCTTTCTGCATCTCCAGAGCATCCATGGTCCTGCACCAGGATTCCATCTCCTCTGACCTTGGAGGACAGATCTCTACTCCTTTCAGTGGACAGGGAGGTTCCTGTATTCCTGCCGTTAACTGCCACTTATTCCAAGGGTCCTACTAAAGGTAGAAAAGGACAATACAAATCTGCTGTTCCTGACCCCTTTCTGGCCAAGACAACATTGTTTTCCCATCCACCTGTCAACGGGAAACAACTGGAAAATTCCATTGCAGCCAGACCTAGTCATTTAACAGAAAGGTTGGCTTCTACATCCCAACCTAACCTCTCTGTCTCACTTTGTGGATGATTGGGTTCTGATCCTTAAAAGACACTTATTTTCAGAGATGTGGTGCAGTTTTTACAGAAGGCCAGGAAGCCTAATACCAGGAAATCACACAGAGCCAAATGGTAAAGATTCTCCATTTGATGTCAGAAGCACAGATTGGAACCACTCCTACCCAAGGACCCCACTGTACCTCAGTATCTCTAAGCTTCTTTATTCAAAGTTGGCCTACTCATCCATTAAAGCCAATTTGTCAACCATTCATGCCTGTTTGCCTGTGGACCCTCCTTTCATGTCCAGGGCAGAGGTCAAGCTCTTCCTGAAAGGAGTCCTGCAGCTTAAGCCTTCAAGAACTCCAGCTACTTCTCCATGGGATCTTAATTTTGTTCTGGAAAAACTCATTCTACCCCCTTTTGAGCTAGCTGCATCTGCCATCTTGAAATTCTGTACATGGAAAACTGTCCTTCTGCTGTCTCTAACCTCTGTTCACAAGGTGTCTGAAATCCAGGCACTTATGGCTACTCTTCCCTTTCTTATTTTCCACAAGAACAGGATAACGCTTAAGATCAGTCCTCCTTTCATACCTAAGGTAGTGAATGAACTGTCCCTCAAGTAAGACATTTACCTACCAGCTTTCTTTCCCAGTGTTGAAAATATGGGGGAAGGGGAAGAATCTTATACTCCCTAGACATTCACAGGCAGCTGATGCTGTATATGGACAAAACAAAGGTGATCAAAAAAATAGACCAATTGTTTCTTTCATGGATGCCAAGCTGGGTCAAACAGTCTCAAAGCAAACCATTGCACCTTGGATATTGATGGCTTTTGTTTTGCTACTCATGACATGATAAATCCTTGACTTCCTGCTCTAAAGCACAATCCACTTGGGCAGGTGCCCCTTCTGGTGCTTTCCACAATGGTGTGAATGCCAGGTTCATCTTGGAAGTAGCCACTTGGTTCTATGTGCACACCTTTACAAACTACTACAAAGCTGATGCCTTCTTCAAGTCTAGAGCTCCTTTGTCAGACCAGTCTTTTCTGGTTCCTGGACTGTTTCTCTTCACTCTAGCCATCCACCCTTTTCTAAATTCTCTCTCTCTCCCCAGCTCTGGGAATAGTCTGAGGATCTCGCATGTATGGCCATCTTTATACCCTGATGCACATGAGCTGAGGTCATACATCAGCTGTATGCCCCCAGGAAGGTAAAATTTTGGTACACCGTCAAGACGTCAGCAGTGAAAACCCATGTGTTATGAATACTGCAACAGTGATCAGTAGGACTGTTATGGTAAGTTCTTAGACAACTGAACTTTCTCTGCTATTGCTTTTTGTTATTCTAGGCAAGGTTATAGCATATTTCACTAGAACCTTATCCTTTTCGGTGGTATATTGTAAAAGAGTGGACTCTAGAAGCATTCTAGACGGAACAAATTAGCCCTCTGTTCTTACTATTACAAAGCATTACAGGCTGGTTTCTTTCTCGAGTTCCAGAGCAGGCTTTCCAAGTGCCATTCTCCAGGGGCTTCTGGATGCTTATGCTTCCTCTCAAGTAGTTTAAATTTTGAGAATCTACCGATGTACCACTGAGGCAGTGTGAATGATGAACACAGTACAGTTATGTAAGTAGTACTTGCCTCTAACAGTAGCAGTTCGAATTTCACACTGCCTCAGTGACGGCATCCACTTGCCCATCCCCCTTATTTTGTGCACAGCTGGATGGTATCCTACCTTGTTGTGTTTTGATTATTTGTGTTGGTGTTTTATGGCTGACAGTTAAGCAATTGTTCCTTCTGGTCCCTCTTGGTTCATCCTACTTAACATTAAAAACCTGAATAACTGTCTTTCTGTGACCAGTATTAGGTTTCTCGTGATAGGAGGAGCTTAGCCAATCCCATGTCATAGAGAGCCATAGGAGAGGATTCTGAGCTCTCGAAATCTGCCATTGTGGGTTGGTTCTGCAGGCACCGAACCCATATGCCACTGAGGCAGTGTGAAGTTTGAACATCTACTGTTACAGATAAGTAGGACTTAAGCAACTATGCTTTCCTGTGGTACATGGTTTGATTCCCTTAGTCCTCATTTGCTTCCTGCGTGACCCTGAGAAAGTCAGTTATCCAGACATTGCTTATCGGTCACCTCTAAAAAAGGACTGCATGTCCAATGAGCCTACCTGCTTAATAAATGCATATTATAATTAAAACATCCCTTCATCATCAGAGTCTAAGGATGAGGAGAAATATAATTTAGTCTACTCATACTTGTGCCTTTGTTGAATGTTGGGCGTCGAGCTGGCACCTCGGCGTTTCATAAAAAAAATCTACTGTCAATCATTAGCAGACCGGAGTTCCGCTGTGGCGACCCCTTACCGGGAAAAAGCCGAAAGACAGACAACATACTTAATTTCTTCCTTATGGTTTAAGATATCAGTGTTGACAGGGGTTCTTTACCTTTCAGAAGTTGTTAAAACCGGGATAATTAGTAGGGCATATAAAATATTGTCTGATAGCTGTAAGACTATGTAAGAGGAGGTTAGAAACACTTAGGAAGAGAAACTGGAAATCAATTTATAAGAAAAGAATGGGTGGACATTTATATGGTTCCCAAGTATCAAAGTAGGCAACAGTGTCCAGATGTTATAGAATGTTTGCTTAAAAGTGCTTGCATGGGTATTTTTTTTTTTTTTTTTTTTTTTTTTAACTCAAGCAGACTTCAAATCATTTTTTCTGAGGTAGATAGCCAATGTTGGAGGTTTGATGGGAAAGAAAAAGGTAATTGGAAACATGACTTTTGGGAGTGTAATGAGTTGACAGATTTTAAAAATTCTCTATGGAGTACTGTTGTCAGAAATATTGGAGGAGCAAATTGTTGTAACTAAGGAAATGGTTCTTATGAACTGGGACAAAGGATTTGAATCGCCTAGGCATATTAAGTTTAATTCTATTGACTGACAAAAAAGTAATTGCTAGAGTATGGAATTCAAGATCTAAACCAAACATATTTGAAATATTGAGTATTGTAAAAGAGGTAAAATAACTTGAAATAGTATATTTAGAAAAAGGAAGGAACAAATTGCTTAGAAATAAATGGAATTTGTGGGAATACTACTTCTCGAATATTGTTCAGGAAGAGGAGTGAGGTTTAATGGAAGGTAGGAATTGAACAATTCATGTATAGTTGGACTGATGGACAGTTGTTAGAAAGTAAACTTTTTGTAATCTAATATATGTAAATGAAAAAAAAATGTTAATATGGTTTGTTTTCCTTTCTATTAATTTGTTTGTGCCAATGTCTTGAGTGATAATTTAATAAAGCTATTTAAAAAGGGTTCTTTATCTTTTTGTGCTACCATTAATGTAATGAAAGAACATTTTAAATGGTCAAACTTCTGAAACTGGAACCATGCAAGCCTGTTATATCATGGCATATTTGCTGAAGCTTGTCGAGGACCTCATCTATGCTACCTGCTTCTAAAAGAAGCAGCTTGGGTTTACAGGTTACAAAAGAACGTAACACTTTATACATGAATCCAATAGATAAGTTGCTATAGAAACAGAGCCTAAT
Organism: Protopterus annectens; assembly: GCF_019279795.1. Taxonomy (NCBI): domain Eukaryota; kingdom Metazoa; phylum Chordata; order Ceratodontiformes; family Protopteridae; genus Protopterus; species Protopterus annectens. The sequence continues at coordinate 1,232,323,388 of NC_056729.1, read as the reverse complement.
AATGGCAACCCATACATTAAGAATTACTTCAGAAAGACAAATTAGATTACTTGACAGATTAGGGAAAAAGGTTCCCACTGCAGTCACGTTTGGTGTCAGGACTGTTCATTTTCAGGACCAGGAGGCACAGTACTGGTCCAGTGTTTCGAAACAAGCTGCTGATCTTACTAACGAAATTTCACACATTTCCCCCTTAGAGAAGAGCTGTCAAAATTAGCTTGAACACCTGACAAGCTAGCATCACTTATGGAAAAATGTAGTTTCATCACTGTAAATGTTTGCTTTTGAACTGCTGCATTTAGTCCTTTAATAATGAGCAGCATGCATGGCTTGGAAGTCTGAGCTTTCCAGAAAATGTAAAATCCAAACTTTTGAATGCACCAGTAGAATAGGCTTTCCTGTTTCAGTTACCCATTTTAGAAGTCTTGCAACAACTAGAAAGAAGATGTAAGAAATTAGTGTTGTGGTGAAGAATTTCTTTAATAAAAAGAACTATCTGCTACAGTAGCAGTCTTCCTTTCTGCCCTTATTTTTCAAACACCTTTATTGAATTTATCACTTGTGCCACAGACAAATTTACATTTATATAAAAGTAATTAAACTGTATTAACAAGATCACATTTACAAACATTATACTTCACACACATATTGCTATATATCATGTAACCTAAGCAACATTACATAAATTATTCAATTCCTGCCTTTTTTTTTTTTTTTTTAACAAGAAACATCTTTATTACACCATGACTTACAACGTCGGCAGTCATACATTTATATAAATGAAAAAAAACCACACTGACACAATCCTAGTTGCAAGCATTTTGCATCACAAACCATACTGAAACACTCCCAGTTGCAAACATTATAAATCACCTATAATCTACACAATCATTTTCAGTCAAACATTACATTACATAGCGCTTTTAACTTCTGCCTTCTCTTAGATCTCATTATTCCCCTGTATATATTGTTCCCACAATTCCCATTTTTTTTCTACGTAGTTTGCACTTACCCTTTACTAAAGATCTCAGTTCCAGTTGTTTTATCTCGGTTACTATAGTCACTATTTCTAGTATAGTTGGTTTAGATTTTGATTTCCATTTCTTTAGTAATTGCTTTTTTGGCAGCCACCATAATTAGACACAACAAGGCCTTACCATGTCTAGGCAGTTCTGATTCATTATCATAGCTCAGAAACATCATCTCCCTCATACCAATCTGCCCACCCAGCATCTCCGACAGTGCATCCCTCAGTGAGTCCTTAAAGTCCGCCAACTGACTGCACATCAAGAAAATATGTTCACAATTACCTCTTCCTTCACTATCACACCTCCAACATTGGCTGTTTACGTGAGGAAAAATTCTCTGGAGTCTACTTGGGGTATAAAAATATCTATGTAAACATTCCAAAGCAAAAATCCTAAATCTTCTAGATTTTGTTGCATATTTGGGAGACATACATATATCCTCCCACTGCTTCTCTGTGAACTGCCTATCTAGTCTCTCCTCCCAATCCTTTTCAACCTCCCCTGATTGATTCCCACAGTCAACATGCAACACTCTAAATGCTGTACTAATTCCTTTTTTAATGGCAGCTTTTGCTCTAGATTGTACCAAAAACTCTACCATAGTTTGGTCTTTCACCCAGGGCCTCTCTAATTCTTTCTCCCAGCCCACACTCTGACATCAATCCATGACAGGGAAGGCGATCTCTAACCTGCAGTCCAAATAAATTCTTGGCGTCTTCCCATTCTGTCATCTTTCCCTCTCTAGTTGTTTGCTCCCAATACCTTGGTTCCTTTGCCAGTTTTCTCCAATAAATTCCAGCCCCCTCCTGCCTATTGTCTATAACCCCAATCGCAGTCATCCCTATTAGCAGAATCCGCTTTCTCCACTCCCATGCTGGCTTAGTTCCCAGGATACTTTCTGCCACTTTATTGATATAATAATCTGTATCATTATTGTTATTCTCCTTAAATGCCTGCATCAAAAATCCCAGTCTCTTCATGTTTCATTTTATCATCATTATTATTATTTTATTTTTATTATTTGACATTTGTTTGTCGGGAAAGTCCGATTTGGAACATAGCCAATTTTTAGCGGAAGCCCAGGGAGAAATGCTCCAGATGCATGTCTTTGTACCATGGGAGGAAACCGGAGCACCCGGAGGAAACCCACATGAGTGCAGGGAGGGTATGCAGACTCTGCGCAGAAAGTACCCCAGCTGAGAATCAAAACAGAGAACATCTTGCTGTGAGGCGACAATGCTACTGCTGCACCACTCCACCGTCCATCATCCCTTTCAGCTTTGAATTATAGTTTCCTGCTTGTGCTATGTCTAGGAGCCTTAACTGTATAGCTTTGAAATACTCCTTCATAGGTTCATAGGTAGGTACTAGGCTATTTGCCCGAGGGCATTTAAAAGCCTAGCCAGAGTGTGTCGGTTTTCGCCGCCCCATTGATTAATTAACCGATCCTCTGTCAAGCAGAGCCAGTGAAGTGATCCCAGGGGGGTATTTTCTGTTACCCATCCACTCGTCAAGGTTTCTCTTGAAGAGTGTTAGTGAGGGGCTCTGCCTGATTTAATTTGGTATTTTGTTCCAAAGCATGGGGAGTCTCTGTGACAGGAAACTATCCCTCCAGCATGTTCTATTTATTGTTTAGTGAGGTTTAGCTGACTAGAGCATGTGGCTCGCAGTGACTTGGGTTTCTTTAGGTGGAGCATGTCCATCAATTCTGAGTTGTATATGGCTTTGTAAGTCAGGCAGAGATCACCTCTGAGTAAGCGATATGCCATTGAGTACAGCCGGAGTTTTTTCAGTCTGGCTGCATAGGACATATGTTTGAGACCAGTAATCCTCTTGGTGAGGTACTTTTGTGGTCTTTCCAGCTGTTGGAAGTGTCTTGTGAGGAACATCCCAAATTGTGCATTGTACTCTATGATGGGTCTAATGAGTGATGAGTAGAGGGGCACTATAACATCTCTATTTCTAGATACGAACCCTTTAGTAATTAGATGGGCCACATAGAAGGATTTCCTAACTACGTTGGCAATATGATTGTTAAAGGAGAGATTAGTATCTACCTGGGTCCCCAGATCTCTTATTACCTCTTCTGTATTAAGGGGGCTGCCACCTATGTGGTAATTCGTGGGTGTTTTGTTTTTCCCAAACGGGATGACTATGCATTTTTTGGCATTTAGCTTGAGGCCATGACTTTGACATCAGTTGTCCGTCTCAGTACGGCCCTTTTGGAGGTTGTCCGTGTCAGCCGGAGAGTCAGTTATGGCTCCCAGTTTGCAGTCATTGAGAACTTGGTTAGCCATAGTACTCCTGTGTTTGCCTGTACTTCTGAGAAGTATATGCCGAACAGTAGGTGTCCCAGGACCGAGCCTTGCGGGACACCACTTGTGACTGGTTTAGAGTCGGACCTGGAGCCCGCTATTCTTACTGTGAGTTCTGTCTATAAGCCAGTTAGCAACCCATCTCGTGACGTAGGGGTTTATGTTCAGGCTGGTGAGTTTTTCTGTAATACCTGAGTGGGGAATGGTGTCGAAAGCCTTGGTGAGGTCATGGTAGGCTGTGTGAACCACCTTTCCCTCGTCTATGGTCTTGGTGACTGTCTCGAAGAAGTCAACCAGGTTTAGTAGGCATTAACAAAGCCGAACTGGGTCAGGTCAAGTGTTTGGAGGTTCCTAATGTCTTTGTTAATGAGTTCCATGATGATGCGCTCCATAGCCTTACAGACCAGGCTAGTCAGGCTTATGGGGCAATAGCTACCAGGGTCAGTTGTGGCCCCTCAAATCGGGTAATCCCAGGCTGCCCTGTTCTGTTTGGAAGAATCAGCTTATCCCACCTGATTCTTGCCATCTTCCCCTCGCAGGTAAAGTCCTTCAGCTCTTTATTAATGGCTATACACAACTTCTCCTCTGGTTGATACAAATATGCCTGACCTGTGCATAAGATTAAAGGAACTAAAAGCATTTTCACTGCTTATATCTTGCTATCCATATCTATGTAACAAAGCTTCCATTTTCTCAGTTTTTGTATTATCATTTGTTTAGTCTCTTCCCACATATCCTTAGCTGCCACATCTGAATCGTTTTTAATCCATACTCATAAATAATTTTATCATGTCTCCATAAATATGGATATTGCTGAATCAATTAATGTGTGAGTATATAATTTACTGCATACCCTTTGTTTTAGCTTCATTAATTATGAATCCCCAAAAGATTTGAAACTGTCTCAAAATGTTCCCCAACACTGGAAAATTTTTCTGGTTTTGTCAGGTATAAGATAATATCATCTGCGAATAGAACCAGCTTTTTCTCGACTACCATGCCGATTATATCCCTGAATTTCTGAGTCCCTTGTTTTCTTTGCCAGTGGTTCTAAATATAATGCAAAAACAAAGGGGAAAGAGAGCACCCATGCCTGATTCTTCTGCTCAGGCAGAAATTATCAGAGAAGACCTCTCTCATTTTAATGTTAGTCTCCGATCCATCATATATCCTTCTAATCAACCTTAACATTTTTTCAGGAAATGCATTGCTTCCATTGTCCTGCTCATAAAGTCCCAACTTAGTTTGTCAAATGCTTTCTCTGTATCAAGACCCACCAACAGCAATGATATTTTGTTACATTCTGCTTCCCTCTGGATCATTCAGTGTTCTGTTAATGTTGTCAAATGTTTGCCTCCCCTCCACAAAACCACATTGATGCATATATGCAATTTTGGCATTATTTTTTGACTTTCTTTTATCTATTATAGACATGAAGACTTTATAATCATGGTGTAGTATTGAAATGGGCCTGTATGAAGCTGGATTTGATGGATCTTTACCCTGTTTAGGTATTACAGCTACCACTGCTTTCTTCCAGAATGTTGGTACTTCTCCTCCTCTAAAAATACTGATGTTCTGTAGTCGTATCTCACCTTCATTCTTGCATATGGGTTCGGAGCCGAATCCGACTCGGCTGATTGCAAAGCTCAAAGTCTCTTAGTTGCCTCGTGGCAAGGTAGGTATCCCGTAGTGCACTAGTAAGAATCCCCAGATCTCGTTTGCCGCGTCTACGAGTTCAGAAGTGTTTCTTGCTTGGCCATGGCTAAGTTGCATATTTTTCATTACTATTCTAGTCCTTTTTGATATTTCTGCTTATAAGATAGCTTAGTTTACAGTATAGTTTTTCATAGGTAGTAAATAGTGTTTTTGCTAATATTTACGTAGTTATTGCTGAGAACTGGTTGGCCGTTATAGGCCCATTTTTATTCTCAGAATGGTATCCTTTCTGTGTGCTAGTTTTTGAATAGTTTCCGATTAGCGTAGGTCTGCGTTTGTGTTAGGACCTTGTTTTCTAGTTTCAATAGAATAGTATTTCGTGTGCAGTGTCGTTTACTATTTTTGACTATTTTTTTTGCCTGGTGTTTAAAGTTTGCAATTTGTGGTATTTTCTGACTTGGCTTCTTTCCTGTTTCCTGGAAGCTTGGTCCGTTTAAGATAGAGGATCTAGTCCTCTATTTAACTTTCTGGTGCTTTTTTCCTCAACAGGGCTAGGCCCGATTCAATTAGAGGACCTAGTCCTCTGTTTGAACACCCTGGAGTTATCTTAGTGGGGCTAGGCCCGTTTAAGTTAGAAGACCTAGTCCTCAGTTGTGTTTTTTGTGTGTAGTTTTCTTACAGGGCAAGGCCCGTTCAAGTTAGAGGACCTTGTTCTCTCTTCTGTCTTTATAGAGTTCTGTTTGTACTAAGTATGTCAAAGGAGTCCAAAGGTCATAAACCTTTAGGTTTTAGAAAGTGTCTTAAGTGCTCCCAAAAAATGTCAATTACTGATGGGCATAGTAATTGTGTTTACTGCCTCAGAGCCATTCATCTACAGGAAATGTGTTCTTTTTGTCACTCCTTCAGCTCCAGAGTTCTCCAAGAAAGGAAGAACAAATTAATACTGAAAGGTCTCCTTAAGCCCTCCTTCGAGGATTTAGGCAGCTCTTCATCATCCTCCAAGTCTCCCTCAAAGAAAGAGAAGGTCAAGTCAACAGAGACATTCTCCTGCACCGACTATTTTGTTTGGACCTCCTCAGAAAACATTAAAATTGGATAAGCCTGCTACCTCTTCAGCTCCACTATCCTCTGAGCCGGTCGAGGTTATCGATGTTGACACTGCAGTGTCGGCCCCAAGTCTCTCAGAGCCAACTACTGAGAAATTGCATCGGAGCTGATCTAGAGAGCTATTGCCGGTCTCCCCAACTTTTCGATGTCCCATGTTACAGAGATCTAGGTCGCCTCCCCTGTCATCCAGATCCTCCAAGAGCCTATCAGAAGAGGATGTAGAGAGAGAGTAGTGCTTAGACTTTTGAAGTCGTCTGCTTTACCAAAATTGTTGCTGGCTCCGACCCAGTCGGTTCCGGAGCGACCTAAGACCATTCTCTCTGTTGCTGTTCCTCCTGCGAGCCATGTTGGTCCTTCGGAGCCAGAAATTTCAGTGCCACTTGTTGTGGAACCCTCGGTTCCAGCACCCCTTGTGGCTGTCTCGGAGCCGAGTTCTGCTCCCGACACCTTCGGTGCCGTCCTTGGTGTCTAGGAGCTGAAGCTCACCAGTTGGCCACGACAGGAACACTTCGAACTGAACGTCCTCGGTGCTGAGCCTACCTCTCGGTGCATTGGCTAGGTTGAGCTTGGACTCTACATCCGTCTAGGAGTCGATCACTTTGGAGCTGAGGGCTACCTCCATTTCCTCGGAGCCGGGGCTGTCCTCGGAACCGGAGAGATCTGTATGTGAGGTGATGAGCGTGCTGACTCAGTCGTCAGCTCCGCACAAGGGTACCGATACTCTTCCCCCTCAAGCACCGACCACTGTTTCAGCACCATCTCTCTCTCTCTCAGCAGCAGAGACCCGCAGCCTCAGCAGCTCCCATTGGGTGGCCCCCAGTCTTCCGAGACTTCCCTAGGATACCCTTCTGAGGAGGCCCCTCGGAAGAGGACATGGAAGAGGAAGTATGTAGACTCCCCGGATGAGTCCATCACCTCAGACACTGACCTCAGTGAGTCAGAAGGGTACCCTAGGTCGTCCTCCGATGATATCTCCTTTGTAGATATCTTAGGGATCCTAAAACAGAGAGGCAGCTGGCCCACTGCCACCCCGTCTGATGAGGAATCAGTGTACCTGAAGGCTTTCGGGTCTCAACCTTCAGCCTCTTGGGTGTCTCCACCTTTTGATGAGCTCCTGGACCTAGTTATTCGAAAGGAGTGGGGAAACTCCTGATGCCATAGAACCAGTCCCCGGAAGACCCAACAAATTTCTCTCAGCCCCCAAAGAGAGTTCTTGGCCAAAGGTGTGCCTGTAGATGCCATAGTGGTGTGCCTGTAGATGCCATGGTGGTGGCAGCAGCCATAAAGAAGGAACTAGCGGAGACTTCTACATCTGTCCATTCACCGAACAAGGAGTCTTGAACAATGGATAGATATGGGAAGCGTATCTTCTGTTCAGTGGCTTTTACTCTCAGATCGCTGAATTACCTCACTCATTTTACTAGGCTTCAAAGAGATCGCCTAAAGGAGCTAGGAGATACTCTCCAAGGTTCATCAACTGAAGGTGTCCCTGAGAAAGTTACTGCTTAGTTGTCCACCTTAAACTCCATTGTTAACTCCTCCATGAGGCTGATCTCCTATGCAGCAGATGTATCGAGTAGGGCAGCAGGTTCAGGGGTGTCCCTTAGGAGACACTCCTGTTGCACTTATGTAATTTTGTGGAGCCCTTCAAATCTACTTTTACCAACCTTCTACCTTCGATGGTTCCTCTTTGTTTGGACCAAAGGTAAAAGATACACTCACCAGGTGTGAACAGAAAGGGAAAACTCTCTCTGCCGTGGGAGTATGTTTTACTGTCCCTTGTAGACCATAATCCAAGGGTCAGAGAGGCGGGAAAATGTGGTTCTAGAAATCCCAGAGATTTTACCCAGATGCACAGAGTGATTCCTCCTTCAGAGGCAGGGTAGGAGGAGTTAATGCTAGACATCGCCCTAGAGGTGGGGGGGTTCGCTAAACCAGGGTGGCCATGATTCCTTTCGTGGCCATCCCTATCAGCGCTCCTGATGTGGGGACCGGCTGCGCTTCTCTGGAGCCAGTCGGAAGTCGCTTATCTTTGTATCCAGAAGCCTTGCTCAACATCACCCAAGACAAGTGGGTACAAAGAATAATCACCAGAGGATACCCCATACCCTTCTTTCTTCCACCCCACACCCCCAAGAAGATCCCAGATGTTCCACACAATCACAGGGATCAAGCAACCATAGAATTTCAAAGGTTGCTTTCAAAGAGAGTCATCCAAACCGTCCCCACAGACCAGATAGGATTCAGAACTTACTCCAGATTCTTTTTAGTGCCAAAACGAACAGGGGACTGGAGGCCCATTTTGGACCTCAGCAAACTAAACGAGTCAGTAAAGAAGTTCAAGTTCCGAAAGGTAACCCTGCAGTCTATACTCCTGCTATTAGCAAAAAACAGTTGGATGTGCTCCATAGACCTCCAAGATGCGTACTACCGCATCAAAATGGACAGAGCATTGAGGAGTCATCTATGCTTCTGGCTGGGAGCCAGTCATTACCAATTCCGTGCTCTGCCCTTTAGTCTCACCACAGCCCCCAGGGTGTTGAAATGCATGGCGGTAGTGACAGCTCACTTGAGACATCATGGATTCCAAGTGTTTCCGTACCTAGACAACTGGCTCCTGACCGCCACAACCAGGCACCTACTCTTACAAGCCAGGGATTCAACCATCCAGCTCTGCACCCAGTTAGGATTTATGATAAATTGGGAAAGGTCTGCCTTGTCGTCCACTCAGTTTGTGACTTTTATAGGCGCAGAAATGGACACAGTCGCCATGATGGCTCGTCTTCCTGCAGACAGAATTCAAAATCTCAGACAACAGATATACAGCTTACTTCCTCAACAAAAAGTCAAGGCCAAGACAGTGCTGAAACTTTTAGGGACCATGGCTTCTACCATAACTCTAGTTCCCCTAGCCAGATTATATATGTGCGAATCCTTCAATAGCTACTTTTTTCCATGTGGTCTCTTCAACAACTGCCCCTGTCTCATCATATTCTCATAACGGAATCTTGCAAAAAGGACCTTCGTTGGTGGATTCAGCCTGATCAAATGATGACAGGAACACACCCTTCCTTCCTCACCAACCCGTTGCTACTGTGACCACGGATGCCTCTCAGATAGGGTGGGGGGGACATTATCTAGGCAGGACTGTCCAAGGCACATGGCAAGATCACGAGGCTCACCTGTATATCAGTGTCCTAGAGATGAGAGCAGTGCTACTGGCATTGCAAGTACTCCATGACTTTCTTCCTCTAGGGACGATAGCAATACAGTCGGACAATATATCAGTGGTATGGTATCTAAACAAGCAAGGAGGAACCAGATCTTACCCCCTATGACAAGAGGCTCTCCGTGTTTGGCAGTGGGCAGTATCTTCCCAGCACTTTCTAGTAGCAACGCATATCCCGGGGAGAACCAGTGTGATTGCCGACAAGCTTAGCAGGGCAATCTTGACACCGCATGAGTGGTCTCTGAATCAGAAAGTAGCAGAACAGATTTTCCGCAAATGGGGATAGCCTTGCTGCGATCTGTTTGCCAGTCCAATCAATACCAAATGCAGCAGCTACTTCTCTCTTATCCTCCCTCCCGGCGAGTCATCAAGAGAGACACTTGTTTACAATTGGCCTCCAGGACTTCTTAATGCTTTTTCCCCATTTCTGCTCATATCAAAAGTGATCCAGAAAGCAAAGTCCTTGGGAAGCAAAATTATTCTGATCACTCCTTACTGGCCTCATCAGATTTGGTTCCCCTTTCTCAGGCCTCACCTCCTAGACGATCTATGGACTCTGGACCCAGTTCCAGACCTCTTGACATGCCAGATTCTCTTCATCCCTGCCTCTACACCCTCAACTTGACAGCATGGCTGTTCCACTTCCATCCCTAGTCAGGCTCCTTGATTTTTCACCTGCGGTGAACCATATCCTCGCATCTTCCCACAAACCTTCCACAAGGAAATTATACGCCAGCAAATGGAGAAGATTTTCTATCTGGGCAAAAGAGAAAAATGTAGATCCTTACACAGCATTCATCCCCTTGGTGTTAGAATTCTTAACCAAACTTTTCAATCAGGAATCAGCTGCTGCTACAAGTAAAGTTCATCTGGCAGCGATATCCAATTCTCATTTGGGACAACATGAGCCTAATCTGATGGCTCACAGATTGTGTAAAGCTTTCCTTAAAGGCACTACCTTGCCTAAGACCTCCCTTTCAGGAACCTGTATCTCCTTGGGATCTAAATTTTGTTCTGTCCAAACTTACTTCCCTGCCTTTTGAACCCACGCATTCTTGTGAACTGAAGTTTCTTTCTTGGAAGACTTTTTTTCTAGTAGCTGTTACATCCGCTAGAAGGGTGTCAGAGTTGCAAGCAACCTCCTTACTTGATTTTTCATAAAGACAGGGTTTCCCTTCGTACTAAACTTTCCTTCATCCCCAAAGTTTACTCTCAGCCTTATTTGAACTAAACTATAGGAACTGCCTGTGTTTTTCTTAATCATTCAAACAGTGCAGAATATAAATTTCATCAACTTGATGTTCACAGACAGTTATGGTTCTACCTTCATAGAACTAAGGAGCTTAGAAAATCAGACCAATTGTTCGTATCCTTTTCTGAAACTAGGATAGGTCTGCCAGTCTCTAAAGTAACTAATTGGATTTCCAACTGTATCTCTTTTATCTACTCTTCCAATGGAAAGACCCTTCCATTTAAAATTAAGGCTCATTCCATCAGATCCCTATCCACATCTGCTGCCTTTCAAGCCAGAGTTTCATTTGACAGTATTTGTACAGCAGCAACTTGGGCTACCCCTCATACCTTTATTACTCATTACAAATTGCATTTGAACTCTAGGGGTAGAGCCTTCTTTGGTTCCACGGTTCTTAGGAGTATATTCCTGTGAGCCACCCGTGAAAATAGTGCTAAGAATGCTGTCCCATATGTAAGAATGAAGGTGAGATAGGACTACAGAACATAAAGAAGTTATGTACTCACCATAACATTCCATGTTTGTAGTCCATCTCGCCCTTCATTCTTAGGAACCCACCCACCTACCCCCATCCATGTATCCTTGGAGGATCTGGAGACAGGATAGCATTGCCTTTGGTAGGGTGGAGACCTTTCTTCTTTCTTGTGGATACATTTTCTCTCATTTTTATAGTCTGCAGCAAACAAGATCTGGGGATTCTTACTAGTGCACTATGGGATACCTACCTTGCCATGAGCCAACTAAGAGACTTGAGCTTTGTAATCGGCCGAATCTGAGCAGAGGATTGGATCCGAACCCATATGTAAGAATGAAGGGTGAGATGGACTATAAACATGGAATGTTATGGTGAGTACATAACTTCTTTTTAAATAAAATCTTCCAGATCTTTATCAGTTTTCCCCCCTAGCTTCCAAACTTCCACAGGAATACCATCTATTCCTGGGGACTTTCCTTTAGATTGGTTATGCATTACCATTTTTATCTCATCTCCTACTATCCTAACCATTAGTAATTGAACCTCATCTGCGTCTAACCTTTGTATATTTAATTCTTCCGTAAACATTTTTATTTGTATCTTTTCTTGATTTCCATATTTCTCTGCTGTATACAGACTTTCATATAATTTCCAAAATGTGTCTAATACCACTACGGAATACCTTCCTTGTTATAGGCTCCCTAAGCTTGGCGGCAGCCCTTTCTACTTTCTGTTGCCTGAGTTGTTGTGCTAAATGTTTTTGTGCTGTAGTGTTATTATCAAAAACAGTTGTTTAATAGTCTTTTTAAACTCATGCATATTATTGAGGTAATCCCTCATTTTCGACGATGCATTCTGCAGTTGATCCTCCTCTTGTTCTCTGAGATTCCCCCTATTCAGCAGTACTTTAACATTTGTCAGTGCTTTAAAATAATTCTTGTTACTTCTTAACCGTATCTCCCTTTCTTTTATTTCCACTCTATTTTTAAACTCTATCTTAATTTTATCCCTCTCCTTAACTATATTTTCACAAGGCATTTCTGTCTTCTTGAATAGCTCCTGAATAATCTCCACCTATTCCTTAAATTCCTCTCCTTTCAACAGATTGGTGTGAAAGTGCCAGTGTCTCATTTTTATTTCATTACACCGTTTTATTTTTATTATTGGCCCATAAGCTGAAATAGTTTACTGGGTGGATATCAAGACCTTCAGTTAAATGCACATGTTCCTGTGAAATGTAAATTTTGTCTAACCTAGCCCAGTTTTTATATTTTGGGGAATATGTAAATTCACTCCAAATTCCCATTACTGAATTCACATCTTCCATGCCAAATAGTTTCATAGATTTCTTCAAAATTCTACCCTCTTTTGTTATACTTATCCTTCTGGACCCCACAGACACATCTTTACTGGTGCAAATCAAATTCCAGTCCTCACCTATAAGTAATATTCCTTGCTGAAAATTGATTATTTCTCCCAGAATTTTATTAAGCTCCAGTATAGCAGTTTTAGGTGGAATATAAATACATGTCATTGTAGTCCTCCTCCCTTGCTAGCAGCCCCTTGGCACTACAAATCTGCCATTATTGTTTTTATCCTCTTTATTATTAGTGGAGCTCCTCTTGCAGTTAATATAAGTACTCCTCTTTTCCTTTGTCCCAGGTGTTCCACTGAATAACCATCCTGAAAACCTTTTTTTTAATTAAATTCATATGTTAAGTTCTTTCCAAATGTGTCTCCTATAAAATAGCTGTTTGCACTCTACTTTTTTAGTATAGTCCATGACTTTTTTCTTTTTGTGTACATCTGTGACACCACTGACATTTAAAGACAGTACAGAAAGCATTGTTGTATTAAAAACTTATTGTTGTTCCAACTTTTAGGTATAACACCTTTTTTCTTAAATGTCTAGTTCCAGCTTTTGTGTTACATGCATACAGTGTTGGCAGGTTGAACTTTTATACAGGTGTTTCTTGTTACATCCATTTGAGCCTATGTCACATCATATACAACTTTTTTTGTGTAATTGAAAGCCCTCAAACAAAAAAACAAACCCCCAATATCTCCATAAAACCTATTAAATTAAAGCTAACACAAAACTATGCATGTCTTCAAATAATGAAGTTTTACACTCTTATTAAGAGCAGAAGTCCCAAACTGACAACCACACGCACATACTTGAGTTAACCTAAAAGAAAGGTTGTCCATGCCAAAATGCATGGGGCATCGTGTACTTCTTCAAAGTGCTAACTGATTTTGTCTTATCTTTATAGCTCTCTCAGCTGGGAAAACCCCTGAATGCTTTTAGAGAACATGATCTCCTGGCCAGTTTCTCTTTTCTTTTTCCCTCAGCCAATCACTCTCCACCAGACTGTAACCAATTTCTGTTTATCAGATTGTCTTGATGGAGACAGACAGCCAGTTTCTCATTCTGTGATTGTCTCCATCGAAATGTGAGAACCAGACAGCCAATTTCTCATTATCAGATTGTCTCCAGGGAGACGTAAGAACCAAACAGTCAATTTCTCTTTATCATATTGTTTCCATGGAGACATGTAGGCCAGATACATAAGTGCTACTAAGCATACTTTCATTTGTTAGAAAAAAGCCTCATGATATTCAGTATTCTTTTTTATTTACTTGCTCACTCTTAAAACGTGTTACTAAATCAATCTAAAGTCCTTAATCTGGTCATTCCCCCATGGAAGAATGAAAAAAAAGCACATTAATATTTCTTTTGTCATGCTGTTTTGACCAGGCTTTTTTTTACATTGTAGTGCCTACATTTCTTAAAACTGAAAAAGAAGAGAGAGAAGCAGGGAGAAAGAAAATTAAAAAAAAGCAGCAGCACCTGTTTACAATTCCCATTGCACTTAAAAAAAAAATAACTGAGAAGACTTTACTTTATAGCATGCAAAGAAAACCATATACCAAAAAAAATACTATTAAGAAAAAATGTTTTTTTTTTTACTTAACTTTCTCCCCATCCCCAAAGCATGTTTCTGAACATTAATAACATGAAGTAAGGCATTTGCTTTAGAGTCCCCTACAAAGTCCAACAAATTCTGCAAAAGTCCATTATTTTCAGATTTTCTTGTTCTGTCATATTTCATAAATGTAATTATTGCATTGTAATACCACATTGTTACTGGTTTTATTACTGTTCACCTCCAGCTCCCATATCCTGTCTCTGCTTCATTTCTAACATACTGTTGACTCTTCTAGTCAGCTCTCATGCTCCCTTCCTTCTCTCTAACATTTTCCTTTGACATATTGTAAAAAGTTTTACAGGTACAGTCTCGCTCTGGTCTTTGTTCCCAAAAGAACAAGAAGCAGAATTTCCTTCCGTTTCACAGCTCACGTTTTGATGGACAAACTTTCCTATTTCCTCCTTAGCATGTACTTCATCAGAAATTGATTTTGTCCCTCCAGGGAAGAATACCTTGAAGACAGCTGGGTATAGCAGTTTGACACTCTCATCTGCTTCACATCATTCCCTGAAATGTGAAATAAGTTTACTCCTCTTCTGTGTGGTGGAAAATGAGGAATCATTCCCCACAAGCACACTGTCGCATACTTTTAATACTTTATCCTCCTGCCACAGTTTTGTCAAAGTCAACTCCTTCTGGTAGTAGAATTGCATCTTTACTATTAAAGGTATAAGTTGCTTTCTCATAGCCAGAGTTGGAGCATACACACAATTTGCCCTTTCAACTAACAACTGCTGTGGAATAACAGTCCAGCTGCTTATTTGTGCTTTCATAAAATTAATGCAGTCTCTTCCTTCCAGTTTATGTGGTATAGCTGAAAATCTCAGGTTTTCCGTACGTGCTCTGTCCTCTAATTCTGTTCTTCGTGAGCAGTTTCATATTCAGCCAGCCTTTTGTTCATTTAAACGTATGATTTTTCAGCTTTATCACTTCATCTGAATATCTGTTAAAAGCTTCTTCCATAAGTTCTTCATGTTTCATTGTTGCAGTCAGCACATGTTAATGGCAGAGGATTTAATCACTTTAATTAGAGGAAGCCAACCTACCCAAGCCACCTCAGCTAAAAGTAAGCGAGACATTTCGCCTGAGGTTCTTTCTGACCATGACTCAGAACTAGAAGGCTCTGACACTGAAGAACAGACATTTGCAGCTTTTGAGAATTCTGATGCTGAAAACCCTATTCCTGCTGCCACCCCTCCCGAAGACCTCTCTTTCACAGAAACTTAAAATTCCTTTCGACCCGCAAACTCTAAAATTCTCCTCTAACCTCCATAGGAAAGCCACCCACATGAACATCTTGCTGGACTACAGAAGCCTGAACCCAGGCTTCATGAAAAGAAATGTGATCAAAGGACAATTCGTCCGCCTTAGCCGAATAGTCAGCAATGATGACCAGTTCTCACAAGAAAGTCAGACACTTAAAAAGATGTTTCTGGACAGAAACTACCCCAACGCTCTAGTACAGAGCGTTTTGGAAGAAGTGACTGAACACAGACACTCCAGACACCTACCCATCTTAACCCATGGGTATCTTAAACAAAACAAACCAAAGGACAACCCCACACCAAGGTTCCCCATACCCATCTCCACTGATGCAGACCGCATCAAGAGAACTCTGTCCCAGAACTGGGACATACTGTACTGCAACTCAGAACTAAGCAAAACCCTAGGTGAATCACCCATGTTCACCTATAAAAAATGCAATTCCCTTAAAACCCTCCTAGAGAATAAAAACAAAATATCTAACACTACCCCTCTAGGAGCAGCCCCAGGTACTCAGCCCTGTGGCCACTGTATTTGCTGCCAATACATCAGCACAGAGGACAGCCCCACCATAGGCACCTCCAAGAAACCCACAAAACTGTATGGAACGCACAACTGCAACTCCACCAATGTGGTTTACCTTAGCAGGTGCACATACTGCAAAGGTTTTTATGTGGGCATGACCACCAGAAAACTTAGTGACAGGATAAAAGAGCATTACCAAGCCATCAGAAGATCAGATGGCAATAATGCCCTTGCTAAACATGCCCAACAGTGCAAAACACCACCCAGATTCAGCTTCCTAGTGCTGGAAAAAGTTTCCAATTTCACTGAGGAGTCCAGCATCCCACTAGAAGTAAGGGAACTAAAATGGCAGATTAAACTAGGAGCTGACAACTACCCTGGACTTAATGGTAGCCTTAACATTAAATGTATTTTAAAGTGGATCAGGTCCCAATTGCCCCA